>NW_028291606.1:0-44891 GCF_059453375.1 Lepisosteus platostomus | reverse complement strand
GGATTCAGTTGTCTGAAAAAACGCGTTTATTTCGGGCTGAAAAACACGTTTTGAAAAGTGTGCTGTTACTGTCCCATAACTTACATGGGGTTGACCAAACTTGCAGAAACATGTTTATTTCTGCTGAAAAACACGTTTTGACCCTTTCTGCACACTGGGGTTAAGAGCTGAGTGTGTGGGCTCTTCTGAACCTTGCTGTTACATGGGGATTCAGTTGTCTGAAAAAACGCGTTTATTTCGGGCTGAAAAACACGTTTTGAAAAGTGTGTTGTTACTGTCCCATAACTTACATGGGGTTGACCAAACTTGCAGAAACATGTTTATTTCTGCTGAAAAACACGTTTTGACCCTTTCTGCACACTGGGGTTAAGAGCTGAGTGTGTGGGCTCTTCTGAACCTTGCTGTTACATGGGGATTCAGTTGTCTGAAAAAACGTGTTTATTTCGGGCTGAAAAACACGTTTTGAAAAGTGTGTTGTTACTGCCCCATAACTTACATGGGGTTGACCAAACTTGCAGAAACATGTTTATTTCTGCTGAAAAACACGTTTTGACCCTTTCTGCACACTGGGGTTAAGATCTGAGTGTGTGGGCTCTTCTGAACCTTGCTGTTACATGGGGATTCAGTTGTCTGAAAAAACGCGTTTATTTCGGGCTGAAAAACACGTTTTGAAAAGTGTGTTGTTACTGCCCCATAACTTACATGGGGTTGACCAAACTTGCAGAAACATGTTTATTTCTGCTGAAAAACACGTTTTGACCCTTTCTGCACACTGGGGTTAAGAGCTGAGTGTGTGGGCTCTTCTGAGCCTTGCTGTTACATAGGGATTCAGTTGTCTGAAAAAACGCGTTTATTTCGGGCTGAAAAACACGTTTTGAAAAGTGTGTTGTTACTGCCCCATAACTTACATGGGGTTGACCAAACTTGCAGAAACGTTTATTTCTGCTGAAAAACACGTTTTGACCCTTTCTGCACACTGGGGTTAAGATCTGAGTGTGTGGGCTCTTCTGAACCTTGCTGTTACATGGGGATTCAGTTGTCTGAAAAAACGCGTTTATTTCGGGCTGAAAAACACGTTTTGAAAAGTGTGTTGTTACTGCCCCATAACTTACATGGGGTTGACCAAACTTGCAGAAACATGTTTATTTCTGCTGAAAAACACGTTTTGACCCTTTCTGCACACTGGGGTTAAGAGCTGAGTGTGTGGGCTCTTCTGAGCCTTGCTGTTACATAGGGATTCAGTTGTCTGAAAAAACGCGTTTATTTCGGGCTGAAAAACACGTTTTGAAAAGTGTGTTGTTACTGCCCCATAACTTACATGGGGTTGACCAAACTTGCATAAACATGTTTATTTCTGCTGAAAAACACGTTTTGACCCTTTCTGCACACTGGGGTTAAGAGCTGAGTGTGTGGGCTCTTCTGAACCTTGCTGTTACATGGGGATTCAGTTGTCTGAAAAAACGCGTTTATTTCGGGCTGAAAAACACGTTTTGAAAAGTGTGCTGTTACTGTCCCATAACTTACATGGGGTTGACCAAACTTGCAGAAACATGTTTATTTCTGCTGAAAAACACGTTTTGACCCTTTCTGCACACTGGGGTTAAGAGCTGAGTGTGTGGGCTCTTCTGAACCTTGCTGTTACATGGGGATTCAGTTGTCTGAAAAAACGCGTTTATTTCGGGCTGAAAAACACGTTTTGAAAAGTGTGCTGTTACTGTCCCATAACTTACATGGGGTTGACCAAACTTGCAGAAACATGTTTATTTCTGCTGAAAAACACGTTTTGACCCTTTCTGCACACTGGGGTTAAGAGCTGAGTGTGTGGGCTCTTCTGAACCTTGCTGTTACATGGGGATTCAGTTGTCTGAAAAAACGTGTTTATTTCGGGCTGAAAAACACGTTTTGAAAAGTGTGTTGTTACTGCCCCATAACTTACATGGGGTTGACCAAACTTGCAGAAACATGTTTATTTCTGCTGAAAAACACGTTTTGACCCTTTCTGCACACTGGGGTTAAGATCTGAGTGTGTGGGCTCTTCTGAACCTTGCTGTTACATGGGGATTCAGTTGTCTGAAAAAACGCGTTTATTTCGGGCTGAAAAACATGTTTTGAAAAGTGTGTTGTTACTGCCCCATAACTTACATGGGGTTGACCAAACTTGCAGAAACATGTTTATTTCTGCTGAAAAACACGTTTTGACCCTTTCTGCACACTAGGGTTAAGAGCTGAGTGTGTGGGCTCTTCTGAGCCTTGCTGTTACATAGGGATTCAGTTGTCTGAAAAAACGCGTTTATTTCGGGCTGAAAAACACGTTTTGAAAAGTGTGTTGTTACTGCCCCATAACTTACATGGGGTTGACCAAACTTGCAGAAACATGTTTATTTCTGCTGAAAAACACGTTTTGACCCTTTCTGCACACTGGGGTTAAGATCTGAGTGTGTGGGCTCTTCTGAACCTTGCTGTTACATGGGGATTCAGTTGTCTGAAAAAACGCGTTTATTTCGGGCTGAAAAACACGTTTTGAAAAGTGTGTTGTTACTGCCCCATAACTTACATGGGGTTGACCAAACTTGCAGAAACATGTTTATTTCTGCTGAAAAACACGTTTTGACCCTTTCTGCACACTGGGGATAAGAGCTGAGTGTGTGGGCTCTTCTGAACCTTGCTGTTACATGGGGATTCAGTTGTCTGAAAAAACGCGTTTATTTCGGGCTGAAAAACACGTTTTGAAAAGTGTGTTGTTACTGCCCCATAACTTACATAGGGTTGACCAAACTTGCAGAAACATGTTTATTTCTGCTGAAAAACACGTTTTGACCCTTTCTGCACACTGGGGTTAAGAGCTGAGTGTGTGGGCTCTTCTGAACCTTGCTGTTACATGGGGATTCAGTTGTCTGAAAAAACGCGTTTATTTCGGGCTGAAAAACACGTTTTGAAAAGTGTGCTGTTACTGTCCCATAACTTACATGGGGTTGACCAAACTTGCAGAAACATGTTTATTTCTGCTGAAAAACACGTTTTGACCCTTTCTGCACACTGGGGTTAAGAGCTGAGTGTGTGGGCTCTTCTGAGCCTTGCTGTTACATAGGGATTCAGTTGTCTGAAAAAACGTGTTTATTTCGGGCTGAAAAACACGTTTTGAAAAGTGTGCTGTTACTGCCCCATAACTTACATGGGGTTGACCAAACTTGCAGAAACATGTTTATTTCTGCTGAAAAACACGTTTTGACCCTTTCTGCACACTGGGGTTAAGAGCTGAGTGTGTGGGCTCTTCTGAGCCTTGCTGTTACATAGGGATTCAGTTGTCTGAAAAAACGCGTTTATTTCGGGCTGAAAAACACGTTTTGAAAAGTGTGCTGTTACTGCCCCATAACTTACATGGGGTTGACCAAACTTGCAGAAACATGTTTATTTCTGCTGAAAAACACGTTTTGACCCTTTCTGCACACTGGGGTTAAGATCTGAGTGTGTGGGCTCTTCTGAACCTTGCTGTTACATGGGGATTCAGTTGTCTGAAAAAACGCGTTTATTTCGGGCTGAAAAACACGTTTTGAAAAGTGTGTTGTTACTGCCCCATAACTTACATGGGGTTGACCAAACTTGCAGAAACATGTTTATTTCTGCTGAAAAACACGTTTTGACCCTTTCTGCACACTGGGGTTAAGAGCTGAGTGTGTGGGCTCTTCTGAGCCTTGCTGTTACATGGGGATTCAGTTGTCTGAAAAAACGTGTTTATTTCGGGCTGAAAAACACGTTTTGAAAAGTGTGTTGTTACTGCCCCATAACTTACATGGGGTTGACCAAACTTTCAGAAATGTTTATTTCTGCTGAAAAACACGTTTTGACCCTTTCTGCACACTGGGGTTAAAAGCTGAGTGTGTGGGCTCTTCAGAACCTTGCTGTTACATGGGGATTCAGTTGTCTGAAAAAACGCGTTTATTTCGGGCTGAAAAACACGTTTTGAAAAGTGTGCTGTTACTGCCCCATAACTTACATGGGGTTGACCAAACTTGCAGAAACATGTTTATTTCAGCTGAAAAACACGTTTTGACCCTTTCTGCACACTGGGGTTAAGAGCTGAGTGTGTGGGCTCTTCTGAACCTTGCTGTTACATGGGGATTCAGTTGTCTGAAAAAACGCGTTTATTTCGGGCTGAAAAACACGTTTTGAAAAGTGTGTTGTTACTGCCCCATAACTTACATAGGGTTGACCAAACTTGCAGAAACATGTTTATTTCTGCTGAAAAACACGTTTTGACCCTTTCTGCACACTGGGGTTAAGAGCTGAGTGTGTGGGCTCTTCTGAACCTTGCTGTTACATGGGGATTCAGTTGTCTGAAAAAACGCGTTTATTTCGGGCTGAAAAACACGTTTTGAAAAGTGTGCTGTTACTGTCCCATAACTTACATGGGGTTGACCAAACTTGCAGAAACATGTTTATTTCTGCTGAAAAACACGTTTTGACCCTTTCTGCACACTGGGGTTAAGAGCTGAGTGTGTGGGCTCTTCTGAACCTTGCTGTTACATGGGGATTCAGTTGTCTGAAAAAACGCGTTTATTTCGGGCTGAAAAACACGTTTTGAAAAGTGTGTTGTTACTGCCCCATAACTTACATGGGGTTGACCAAACTTGCAGAAACATGTTTATTTCTGCTGAAAAACACGTTTTGACCCTTTCTGCACACTGGGGTTAAGAGCTGAGTGTGTGGGCTCTTCTGAGCCTTGCTGTTACATGGGGATTCAGTTGTCTGAAAAAACGCGTTTATTTCGGGCTGAAAAACACGTTTTGAAAAGTGTGCTGTTACTGCCCCATAACTTACATGGGGTTGACCAAACTTGCAGAAACATGTTTATTTCTGCTGAAAAACACGTTTTGACCCTTTCTGCACACTGGGGTTAAGAGCTGAGTGTGTGGGCTCTTCTGAGCCTTGCTGTTACATAGGGATTCAGTTGTCTGAAAAAACGCGTTTATTTCGGGCTGAAAAACACGTTTTGAAAAGTGTGTTGTTACTGCCCCAAAACTTACATGGGGTTGACCAAACTTGCAGAAACCTGTTTATTTCTGCTGAAAAACACGTTTTGACCCTTTCTGCACACTGGGGTTAAGAGCTGAGTGTGTGGGCTCTTCTGAACCTTGCTGTTACATAGGGATTCAGTTGTCTGAAAAAACGCGTTTATTTCGGGCTGAAAAACACGTTTTGAAAAGTGTGCTGTTACTGCCCCATAACTTACATGGGGTTGACCAAACTTGCAGAAACATGTTTATTTCTGCTGAAAAACACGTTTTGACCCTTTCTGCACACTGGGGTTAAGAGCTGAGTGTGTGGGCTCTTCTGAGCCTTGCTGTTACATAGGGATTCAGTTGTCTGAAAAAACGCGTTTATTTCGGGCTGAAAAACACGTTTTGAAAAGTGTGCTGTTACTGCCCCATAACTTACATGGGGTTGACCAAACTTGCAGAAACATGTTTATTTCTGCTGAAAAACACGTTTTGACCCTTTCTGCACACTGGGGTTAAGATCTGAGTGTGTGGGCTCTTCTGAACCTTGCTGTTACATGGGGATTCAGTTGTCTGAAAAAACGCGTTTATTTCGGGCTGAAAAACACGTTTTGAAAAGTGTGTTGTTACTGCCCCATAACTTACATGGGGTTGACCAAACTTGCAGAAACATGTTTATTTCTGCTGAAAAACACGTTTTGACCCTTTCTGCACACTGGGGTTAAGAGCTGAGTGTGTGGGCTCTTCTGAGCCTTGCTGTTACATGGGGATTCAGTTGTCTGAAAAAACGTGTTTATTTCGGGCTGAAAAACACGTTTTGAAAAGTGTGTTGTTACTGCCCCATAACTTACATGGGGTTGACCAAACTTTCAGAAACATGTTTATTTCTGCTGAAAAACACGTTTTGACCCTTTCTGCACACTGGGGTTAAGAGCTGAGTGTGTGGGCTCTTCAGAACCTTGCTGTTACATGGGGATTCAGTTGTCTGAAAAAACGCGTTTATTTCGGGCTGAAAAACACGTTTTGAAAAGTGTGTTGTTACTGCCCCATAACTTACATGGGGTTGACCAAACTTGCAGAAACATGTTTATTTCTGCTGAAAAACACGTTTTGACCCTTTCTGCACACTGGGGTTAAGAGCTGAGTGTGTGGGCTCTTCTGAGCCTTGCTGTTACATGGGGATTCAGTTGTCTGAAAAAACGTGTTTATTTCGGGCTGAAAAACACGTTTTGAAAAGTGTGTTGTTACTGCCCCATAACTTACATGGGGTTGACCAAACTTTCAGAAACATGTTTATTTCTGCTGAAAAACACGTTTTGACCCTTTCTGCACACTGGGGTTAAGAGCTGAGTGTGTGGGCTCTTCAGAACCTTGCTGTTACATGGGGATTCAGTTGTCTGAAAAAACGCGTTTATTTCGGGCTGAAAAACACGTTTTGAAAAGTGTGGTGTTACTGCCCCATAACTTACATGGGGTTGACCAAACTTGCAGAAACATGTTTATTTCAGCTGAAAAACACGTTTTGACCCTTTCTGCACACTGGGGTTAAGAGCTGAGTGTGTGGGCTCTTCTGAACCTTGCTGTTACATGGGGATTCAGTTGTCTGAAAAAACGCGTTTATTTCGGGCTGAAAAACACGTTTTGAAAAGTGTGTTGTTACTGCCCCATAACTTACATAGGGTTGACCAAACTTGCAGAAACATGTTTATTTCTGCTGAAAAACACGTTTTGACCCTTTCTGCACACTGGGGTTAAGAGCTGAGTGTGTGGGCTCTTCTGAACCTTGCTGTTACATGGGGATTCAGTTGTCTGAAAAAACGCGTTTATTTCGGGCTGAAAAACACGTTTTGAAAAGTGTGCTGTTACTGTCCCATAACTTACATGGGGTTGACCAAACTTGCAGAAACATGTTTATTTCTGCTGAAAAACACGTTTTGACCCTTTCTGCACACTGGGGTTAAGAGCTGAGTGTGTGGGCTCTTCTGAACCTTGCTGTTACATGGGGATTCAGTTGTCTGAAAAAACGTGTTTATTTCGGGCTGAAAAACACGTTTTGAAAAGTGTGTTGTTACTGCCCCATAACTTACATGGGGTTGACCAAACTTTCAGAAACATGTTTATTTCTGCTGAAAAACACGTTTTGACCCTTTCTGCACACTGGGGTTAAGAGCTGAGTGTGTGGGCTCTTCAGAACCTTGCTGTTACATGGGGATTCAGTTGTCTGAAAAAACGCGTTTATTTCGGGCTGAAAAACACGTTTTGAAAAGTGTGCTGTTACTGCCCCATAACTTACATGGGGTTGACCAAACTTGCAGAAACATGTTTATTTCTGCTGAAAAACACGTTTTGACCCTTTCTGCACACTGGGGTTAAGATCTGAGTGTGTGGGCTCTTCTGAACCTTGCTGTTACATGGGGATTCAGTTGTCTGAAAAAACGCGTTTATTTCGGGCTGAAAAACACGTTTTGAAAAGTGTGTTGTTACTGCCCCATAACTTACATGGGGTTGACCAAACTTGTAGAAACATGTTTATTTCTGCTGAAAAACACGTTTTGACCCTTTCTGCACACTGGGGTTAAGAGGTGAGTGTGTGGGCTCTTCTGAGCCTTGCTGTTACATGGGGATTCAGTTGTCTGAAAAAACGCGTTTATTTCGGGCTGAAAAACACGTTTTGAAAAGTGTGTTGTTACTGCCCCATAACTTACATGGGGTTGACCAAACTTGCAGAAACATGTTTATTTCTGCTGAAAAACACGTTTTGACCCTTTCTGCACACTGGGGTTAACAGCTGAGTGTGTGGGCTCTTCTGAACCTTGCTGTTACATGGGGATTCAGTTGTCTGAAAAAACGCGTTTATTTCGGGCTGAAAAACACGTTTTGAAAAGTGTGTTGTTACTGCCCCATAACTTACATAGGGTTGACCAAACTTGCAGAAACATGTTTATTTCTGCTGAAAAACACGTTTTGACCCTTTCTGCACACTGGGGTTAAGAGCTGAGTGTGTGGGCTCTTCTGAACCTTGCTGTTACATGGGGATTCAGTTGTCTGAAAAAACGCGTTTATTTCGGGCTGAAAAACACGTTTTGAAAAGTGTGCTGTTACTGTCCCATAACTTACATGGGGTTGACCAAACTTGCAGAAACATGTTTATTTCTGCTGAAAAACACGTTTTGACCCTTTCTGCACACTGGGGTTAAGAGCTGAGTGTGTGGGCTCTTCTGAACCTTGCTGTTACATGGGGATTCAGTTGTCTGAAAAAACGCGTTTATTTCGGGCTGAAAAACACGTTTTGAAAAGTGTGTTGTTACTGTCCCATAACTTACATGGGGTTGACCAAACTTGCAGAAACATGTTTATTTCTGCTGAAAAACACGTTTTGACCCTTTCTGCACACTGGGGTTAAGAGCTGAGTGTGTGGGCTCTTCTGAACCTTGCTGTTACATGGGGATTCAGTTGTCTGAAAAAACGTGTTTATTTCGGGCTGAAAAACACGTTTTGAAAAGTGTGTTGTTACTGCCCCATAACTTACATGGGGTTGACCAAACTTGCAGAAACATGTTTATTTCTGCTGAAAAACACGTTTTGACCCTTTCTGCACACTGGGGTTAAGATCTGAGTGTGTGGGCTCTTCTGAACCTTGCTGTTACATGGGGATTCAGTTGTCTGAAAAAACGCGTTTATTTCGGGCTGAAAAACACGTTTTGAAAAGTGTGTTGTTACTGCCCCATAACTTACATGGGGTTGACCAAACTTGCAGAAACATGTTTATTTCTGCTGAAAAACACGTTTTGACCCTTTCTGCACACTGGGGTTAAGAGCTGAGTGTGTGGGCTCTTCTGAGCCTTGCTGTTACATAGGGATTCAGTTGTCTGAAAAAACGCGTTTATTTCGGGCTGAAAAACACGTTTTGAAAAGTGTGTTGTTACTGCCCCATAACTTACATGGGGTTGACCAAACTTGCAGAAACGTTTATTTCTGCTGAAAAACACGTTTTGACCCTTTCTGCACACTGGGGTTAAGATCTGAGTGTGTGGGCTCTTCTGAACCTTGCTGTTACATGGGGATTCAGTTGTCTGAAAAAACGCGTTTATTTCGGGCTGAAAAACACGTTTTGAAAAGTGTGTTGTTACTGCCCCATAACTTACATAGGGTTGACCAAACTTGCAGAAACATGTTTATTTCTGCTGAAAAACACGTTTTGACCCTTTCTGCACACTGGGGTTAAGAGCTGAGTGTGTGGGCTCTTCTGAACCTTGCTGTTACATGGGGATTCAGTTGTCTGAAAAAACGCGTTTATTTCGGGCTGAAAAACACGTTTTGAAAAGTGTGCTGTTACTGTCCCATAACTTACATGGGGTTGACCAAACTTGCAGAAACATGTTTATTTCTGCTGAAAAACACGTTTTGACCCTTTCTGCACACTGGGGTTAAGAGCTGAGTGTGTGGGCTCTTCTGAGCCTTGCTGTTACATAGGGATTCAGTTGTCTGAAAAAACGTGTTTATTTCGGGCTGAAAAACACGTTTTGAAAAGTGTGCTGTTACTGCCCCATAACTTACATGGGGTTGACCAAACTTGCAGAAACATGTTTATTTCTGCTGAAAAACACGTTTTGACCCTTTCTGCACACTGGGGTTAAGAGCTGAGTGTGTGGGCTCTTCTGAGCCTTGCTGTTACATAGGGATTCAGTTGTCTGAAAAAACGCGTTTATTTCGGGCTGAAAAACACGTTTTGAAAAGTGTGCTGTTACTGCCCCATAACTTACATGGGGTTGACCAAACTTGCAGAAACATGTTTATTTCTGCTGAAAAACACGTTTTGACCCTTTCTGCACACTGGGGTTAAGATCTGAGTGTGTGGGCTCTTCTGAACCTTGCTGTTACATGGGGATTCAGTTGTCTGAAAAAACGCGTTTATTTCGGGCTGAAAAACACGTTTTGAAAAGTGTGTTGTTACTGCCCCATAACTTACATGGGGTTGACCAAACTTGCAGAAACATGTTTATTTCTGCTGAAAAACACGTTTTGACCCTTTCTGCACACTGGGGTTAAGAGCTGAGTGTGTGGGCTCTTCTGAGCCTTGCTGTTACATGGGGATTCAGTTGTCTGAAAAAACGTGTTTATTTCGGGCTGAAAAACACGTTTTGAAAAGTGTGTTGTTACTGCCCCATAACTTACATGGGGTTGACCAAACTTTCAGAAATGTTTATTTCTGCTGAAAAACACGTTTTGACCCTTTCTGCACACTGGGGTTAAAAGCTGAGTGTGTGGGCTCTTCAGAACCTTGCTGTTACATGGGGATTCAGTTGTCTGAAAAAACGCGTTTATTTCGGGCTGAAAAACACGTTTTGAAAAGTGTGCTGTTACTGCCCCATAACTTACATGGGGTTGACCAAACTTGCAGAAACATGTTTATTTCAGCTGAAAAACACGTTTTGACCCTTTCTGCACACTGGGGTTAAGAGCTGAGTGTGTGGGCTCTTCTGAACCTTGCTGTTACATGGGGATTCAGTTGTCTGAAAAAACGCGTTTATTTCGGGCTGAAAAACACGTTTTGAAAAGTGTGTTGTTACTGCCCCATAACTTACATAGGGTTGACCAAACTTGCAGAAACATGTTTATTTCTGCTGAAAAACACGTTTTGACCCTTTCTGCACACTGGGGTTAAGAGCTGAGTGTGTGGGCTCTTCTGAACCTTGCTGTTACATGGGGATTCAGTTGTCTGAAAAAACGCGTTTATTTCGGGCTGAAAAACACGTTTTGAAAAGTGTGCTGTTACTGTCCCATAACTTACATGGGGTTGACCAAACTTGCAGAAACATGTTTATTTCTGCTGAAAAACACGTTTTGACCCTTTCTGCACACTGGGGTTAAGAGCTGAGTGTGTGGGCTCTTCTGAACCTTGCTGTTACATGGGGATTCAGTTGTCTGAAAAAACGCGTTTATTTCGGGCTGAAAAACACGTTTTGAAAAGTGTGTTGTTACTGCCCCATAACTTACATGGGGTTGACCAAACTTGCAGAAACATGTTTATTTCTGCTGAAAAACACGTTTTGACCCTTTCTGCACACTGGGGTTAAGAGCTGAGTGTGTGGGCTCTTCTGAGCCTTGCTGTTACATGGGGATTCAGTTGTCTGAAAAAACGCGTTTATTTCGGGCTGAAAAACACGTTTTGAAAAGTGTGCTGTTACTGCCCCATAACTTACATGGGGTTGACCAAACTTGCAGAAACATGTTTATTTCTGCTGAAAAACACGTTTTGACCCTTTCTGCACACTGGGGTTAAGAGCTGAGTGTGTGGGCTCTTCTGAGCCTTGCTGTTACATAGGGATTCAGTTGTCTGAAAAAACGCGTTTATTTCGGGCTGAAAAACACGTTTTGAAAAGTGTGTTGTTACTGCCCCAAAACTTACATGGGGTTGACCAAACTTGCAGAAACCTGTTTATTTCTGCTGAAAAACACGTTTTGACCCTTTCTGCACACTGGGGTTAAGAGCTGAGTGTGTGGGCTCTTCTGAACCTTGCTGTTACATAGGGATTCAGTTGTCTGAAAAAACGCGTTTATTTCGGGCTGAAAAACACGTTTTGAAAAGTGTGCTGTTACTGCCCCATAACTTACATGGGGTTGACCAAACTTGCAGAAACATGTTTATTTCTGCTGAAAAACACGTTTTGACCCTTTCTGCACACTGGGGTTAAGAGCTGAGTGTGTGGGCTCTTCTGAGCCTTGCTGTTACATAGGGATTCAGTTGTCTGAAAAAACGCGTTTATTTCGGGCTGAAAAACACGTTTTGAAAAGTGTGCTGTTACTGCCCCATAACTTACATGGGGTTGACCAAACTTGCAGAAACATGTTTATTTCTGCTGAAAAACACGTTTTGACCCTTTCTGCACACTGGGGTTAAGATCTGAGTGTGTGGGCTCTTCTGAACCTTGCTGTTACATGGGGATTCAGTTGTCTGAAAAAACGCGTTTATTTCGGGCTGAAAAACACGTTTTGAAAAGTGTGTTGTTACTGCCCCATAACTTACATGGGGTTGACCAAACTTGCAGAAACATGTTTATTTCTGCTGAAAAACACGTTTTGACCCTTTCTGCACACTGGGGTTAAGAGCTGAGTGTGTGGGCTCTTCTGAGCCTTGCTGTTACATGGGGATTCAGTTGTCTGAAAAAACGTGTTTATTTCGGGCTGAAAAACACGTTTTGAAAAGTGTGTTGTTACTGCCCCATAACTTACATGGGGTTGACCAAACTTTCAGAAACATGTTTATTTCTGCTGAAAAACACGTTTTGACCCTTTCTGCACACTGGGGTTAAGAGCTGAGTGTGTGGGCTCTTCAGAACCTTGCTGTTACATGGGGATTCAGTTGTCTGAAAAAACGCGTTTATTTCGGGCTGAAAAACACGTTTTGAAAAGTGTGTTGTTACTGCCCCATAACTTACATGGGGTTGACCAAACTTGCAGAAACATGTTTATTTCTGCTGAAAAACACGTTTTGACCCTTTCTGCACACTGGGGTTAAGAGCTGAGTGTGTGGGCTCTTCTGAGCCTTGCTGTTACATGGGGATTCAGTTGTCTGAAAAAACGTGTTTATTTCGGGCTGAAAAACACGTTTTGAAAAGTGTGTTGTTACTGCCCCATAACTTACATGGGGTTGACCAAACTTTCAGAAACATGTTTATTTCTGCTGAAAAACACGTTTTGACCCTTTCTGCACACTGGGGTTAAGAGCTGAGTTTGTGGGCTCTTCAGAACCTTGCTGTTACATGGGGATTCAGTTGTCTGAAAAAACGCGTTTATTTCGGGCTGAAAAACACGTTTTGAAAAGTGTGGTGTTACTGCCCCATAACTTACATGGGGTTGACCAAACTTGCAGAAACATGTTTATTTCAGCTGAAAAACACGTTTTGACCCTTTCTGCACACTGGGGTTAAGAGCTGAGTGTGTGGGCTCTTCTGAACCTTGCTGTTACATGGGGATTCAGTTGTCTGAAAAAACGCGTTTATTTCGGGCTGAAAAACACGTTTTGAAAAGTGTGTTGTTACTGCCCCATAACTTACATAGGGTTGACCAAACTTGCAGAAACATGTTTATTTCTGCTGAAAAACACGTTTTGACCCTTTCTGCACACTGGGGTTAAGAGCTGAGTGTGTGGGCTCTTCTGAACCTTGCTGTTACATGGGGATTCAGTTGTCTGAAAAAACGCGTTTATTTCGGGCTGAAAAACACGTTTTGAAAAGTGTGCTGTTACTGTCCCATAACTTACATGGGGTTGACCAAACTTGCAGAAACATGTTTATTTCTGCTGAAAAACACGTTTTGACCCTTTCTGCACACTGGGGTTAAGAGCTGAGTGTGTGGGCTCTTCTGAACCTTGCTGTTACATGGGGATTCAGTTGTCTGAAAAAACGTGTTTATTTCGGGCTGAAAAACACGTTTTGAAAAGTGTGTTGTTACTGCCCCATAACTTACATGGGGTTGACCAAACTTTCAGAAACATGTTTATTTCTGCTGAAAAACACGTTTTGACCCTTTCTGCACACTGGGGTTAAGAGCTGAGTGTGTGGGCTCTTCAGAACCTTGCTGTTACATGGGGATTCAGTTGTCTGAAAAAACGCGTTTATTTCGGGCTGAAAAACACGTTTTGAAAAGTGTGCTGTTACTGCCCCATAACTTACATGGGGTTGACCAAACTTGCAGAAACATGTTTATTTCTGCTGAAAAACACGTTTTGACCCTTTCTGCACACTGGGGTTAAGATCTGAGTGTGTGGGCTCTTCTGAACCTTGCTGTTACATGGGGATTCAGTTGTCTGAAAAAACGCGTTTATTTCGGGCTGAAAAACACGTTTTGAAAAGTGTGTTGTTACTGCCCCATAACTTACATGGGGTTGACCAAACTTGTAGAAACATGTTTATTTCTGCTGAAAAACACGTTTTGACCCTTTCTGCACACTGGGGTTAAGAGGTGAGTGTGTGGGCTCTTCTGAGCCTTGCTGTTACATGGGGATTCAGTTGTCTGAAAAAACGCGTTTATTTCGGGCTGAAAAACACGTTTTGAAAAGTGTGTTGTTACTGCCCCATAACTTACATGGGGTTGACCAAACTTGCAGAAACATGTTTATTTCTGCTGAAAAACACGTTTTGACCCTTTCTGCACACTGGGGTTAACAGCTGAGTGTGTGGGCTCTTCTGAACCTTGCTGTTACATGGGGATTCAGTTGTCTGAAAAAACGCGTTTATTTCGGGCTGAAAAACACGTTTTGAAAAGTGTGTTGTTACTGCCCCATAACTTACATAGGGTTGACCAAACTTGCAGAAACATGTTTATTTCTGCTGAAAAACACGTTTTGACCCTTTCTGCACACTGGGGTTAAGAGCTGAGTGTGTGGGCTCTTCTGAACCTTGCTGTTACATGGGGATTCAGTTGTCTGAAAAAACGCGTTTATTTCGGGCTGAAAAACACGTTTTGAAAAGTGTGCTGTTACTGTCCCATAACTTACATGGGGTTGACCAAACTTGCAGAAACATGTTTATTTCTGCTGAAAAACACGTTTTGACCCTTTCTGCACACTGGGGTTAAGAGCTGAGTGTGTGGGCTCTTCTGAACCTTGCTGTTACATGGGGATTCAGTTGTCTGAAAAAACGCGTTTATTTCGGGCTGAAAAACACGTTTTGAAAAGTGTGTTGTTACTGTCCCATAACTTACATGGGGTTGACCAAACTTGCAGAAACATGTTTATTTCTGCTGAAAAACACGTTTTGACCCTTTCTGCACACTGGGGTTAAGAGCTGAGTGTGTGGGCTCTTCTGAACCTTGCTGTTACATGGGGATTCAGTTGTCTGAAAAAACGTGTTTATTTCGGGCTGAAAAACACGTTTTGAAAAGTGTGTTGTTACTGCCCCATAACTTACATGGGGTTGACCAAACTTGCAGAAACATGTTTATTTCTGCTGAAAAACACGTTTTGACCCTTTCTGCACACTGGGGTTAAGATCTGAGTGTGTGGGCTCTTCTGAACCTTGCTGTTACATGGGGATTCAGTTGTCTGAAAAAACGCGTTTATTTCGGGCTGAAAAACACGTTTTGAAAAGTGTGTTGTTACTGCCCCATAACTTACATGGGGTTGACCAAACTTGCAGAAACATGTTTATTTCTGCTGAAAAACACGTTTTGACCCTTTCTGCACACTGGGGTTAAGAGCTGAGTGTGTGGGCTCTTCTGAGCCTTGCTGTTACATAGGGATTCAGTTGTCTGAAAAAACGCGTTTATTTCGGGCTGAAAAACACGTTTTGAAAAGTGTGTTGTTACTGCCCCATAACTTACATGGGGTTGACCAAACTTGCAGAAACGTTTATTTCTGCTGAAAAACACGTTTTGACCCTTTCTGCACACTGGGGTTAAGATCTGAGTGTGTGGGCTCTTCTGAACCTTGCTGTTACATGGGGATTCAGTTGTCTGAAAAAACGCGTTTATTTCGGGCTGAAAAACACGTTTTGAAAAGTGTGTTGTTACTGCCCCATAACTTACATGGGGTTGACCAAACTTGCAGAAACATGTTTATTTCTGCTGAAAAACACGTTTTGACCCTTTCTGCACACTGGGGTTAAGAGCTGAGTGTGTGGGCTCTTCTGAGCCTTGCTGTTACATAGGGATTCAGTTGTCTGAAAAAACGCGTTTATTTCGGGCTGAAAAACACGTTTTGAAAAGTGTGTTGTTACTGCCCCATAACTTACATGGGGTTGACCAAACTTGCATAAACATGTTTATTTCTGCTGAAAAACACGTTTTGACCCTTTCTGCACACTGGGGTTAAGAGCTGAGTGTGTGGGCTCTTCTGAACCTTGCTGTTACATGGGGATTCAGTTGTCTGAAAAAACGCGTTTATTTCGGGCTGAAAAACACGTTTTGAAAAGTGTGCTGTTACTGTCCCATAACTTACATGGGGTTGACCAAACTTGCAGAAACATGTTTATTTCTGCTGAAAAACACGTTTTGACCCTTTCTGCACACTGGGGTTAAGAGCTGAGTGTGTGGGCTCTTCTGAACCTTGCTGTTACATGGGGATTCAGTTGTCTGAAAAAACGCGTTTATTTCGGGCTGAAAAACACGTTTTGAAAAGTGTGCTGTTACTGTCCCATAACTTACATGGGGTTGACCAAACTTGCAGAAACATGTTTATTTCTGCTGAAAAACACGTTTTGACCCTTTCTGCACACTGGGGTTAAGAGCTGAGTGTGTGGGCTCTTCTGAACCTTGCTGTTACATGGGGATTCAGTTGTCTGAAAAAACGTGTTTATTTCGGGCTGAAAAACACGTTTTGAAAAGTGTGTTGTTACTGCCCCATAACTTACATGGGGTTGACCAAACTTGCAGAAACATGTTTATTTCTGCTGAAAAACACGTTTTGACCCTTTCTGCACACTGGGGTTAAGATCTGAGTGTGTGGGCTCTTCTGAACCTTGCTGTTACATGGGGATTCAGTTGTCTGAAAAAACGCGTTTATTTCGGGCTGAAAAACATGTTTTGAAAAGTGTGTTGTTACTGCCCCATAACTTACATGGGGTTGACCAAACTTGCAGAAACATGTTTATTTCTGCTGAAAAACACGTTTTGACCCTTTCTGCACACTAGGGTTAAGAGCTGAGTGTGTGGGCTCTTCTGAGCCTTGCTGTTACATAGGGATTCAGTTGTCTGAAAAAACGCGTTTATTTCGGGCTGAAAAACACGTTTTGAAAAGTGTGTTGTTACTGCCCCATAACTTACATGGGGTTGACCAAACTTGCAGAAACATGTTTATTTCTGCTGAAAAACACGTTTTGACCCTTTCTGCACACTGGGGTTAAGATCTGAGTGTGTGGGCTCTTCTGAACCTTGCTGTTACATGGGGATTCAGTTGTCTGAAAAAACGCGTTTATTTCGGGCTGAAAAACACGTTTTGAAAAGTGTGTTGTTACTGCCCCATAACTTACATGGGGTTGACCAAACTTGCAGAAACATGTTTATTTCTGCTGAAAAACACGTTTTGACCCTTTCTGCACACTGGGGATAAGAGCTGAGTGTGTGGGCTCTTCTGAACCTTGCTGTTACATGGGGATTCAGTTGTCTGAAAAAACGCGTTTATTTCGGGCTGAAAAACACGTTTTGAAAAGTGTGTTGTTACTGCCCCATAACTTACATAGGGTTGACCAAACTTGCAGAAACATGTTTATTTCTGCTGAAAAACACGTTTTGACCCTTTCTGCACACTGGGGTTAAGAGCTGAGTGTGTGGGCTCTTCTGAACCTTGCTGTTACATGGGGATTCAGTTGTCTGAAAAAACGCGTTTATTTCGGGCTGAAAAACACGTTTTGAAAAGTGTGCTGTTACTGTCCCATAACTTACATGGGGTTGACCAAACTTGCAGAAACATGTTTATTTCTGCTGAAAAACACGTTTTGACCCTTTCTGCACACTGGGGTTAAGAGCTGAGTGTGTGGGCTCTTCTGAGCCTTGCTGTTACATAGGGATTCAGTTGTCTGAAAAAACGTGTTTATTTCGGGCTGAAAAACACGTTTTGAAAAGTGTGCTGTTACTGCCCCATAACTTACATGGGGTTGACCAAACTTGCAGAAACATGTTTATTTCTGCTGAAAAACACGTTTTGACCCTTTCTGCACACTGGGGTTAAGAGCTGAGTGTGTGGGCTCTTCTGAGCCTTGCTGTTACATAGGGATTCAGTTGTCTGAAAAAACGCGTTTATTTCGGGCTGAAAAACACGTTTTGAAAAGTGTGCTGTTACTGCCCCATAACTTACATGGGGTTGACCAAACTTGCAGAAACATGTTTATTTCTGCTGAAAAACACGTTTTGACCCTTTCTGCACACTGGGGTTAAGATCTGAGTGTGTGGGCTCTTCTGAACCTTGCTGTTACATGGGGATTCAGTTGTCTGAAAAAACGCGTTTATTTCGGGCTGAAAAACACGTTTTGAAAAGTGTGTTGTTACTGCCCCATAACTTACATGGGGTTGACCAAACTTGCAGAAACATGTTTATTTCTGCTGAAAAACACGTTTTGACCCTTTCTGCACACTGGGGTTAAGAGCTGAGTGTGTGGGCTCTTCTGAGCCTTGCTGTTACATGGGGATTCAGTTGTCTGAAAAAACGTGTTTATTTCGGGCTGAAAAACACGTTTTGAAAAGTGTGTTGTTACTGCCCCATAACTTACATGGGGTTGACCAAACTTTCAGAAATGTTTATTTCTGCTGAAAAACACGTTTTGACCCTTTCTGCACACTGGGGTTAAAAGCTGAGTGTGTGGGCTCTTCAGAACCTTGCTGTTACATGGGGATTCAGTTGTCTGAAAAAACGCGTTTATTTCGGGCTGAAAAACACGTTTTGAAAAGTGTGCTGTTACTGCCCCATAACTTACATGGGGTTGACCAAACTTGCAGAAACATGTTTATTTCAGCTGAAAAACACGTTTTGACCCTTTCTGCACACTGGGGTTAAGAGCTGAGTGTGTGGGCTCTTCTGAACCTTGCTGTTACATGGGGATTCAGTTGTCTGAAAAAACGCGTTTATTTCGGGCTGAAAAACACGTTTTGAAAAGTGTGTTGTTACTGCCCCATAACTTACATAGGGTTGACCAAACTTGCAGAAACATGTTTATTTCTGCTGAAAAACACGTTTTGACCCTTTCTGCACACTGGGGTTAAGAGCTGAGTGTGTGGGCTCTTCTGAACCTTGCTGTTACATGGGGATTCAGTTGTCTGAAAAAACGCGTTTATTTCGGGCTGAAAAACACGTTTTGAAAAGTGTGCTGTTACTGTCCCATAACTTACATGGGGTTGACCAAACTTGCAGAAACATGTTTATTTCTGCTGAAAAACACGTTTTGACCCTTTCTGCACACTGGGGTTAAGAGCTGAGTGTGTGGGCTCTTCTGAACCTTGCTGTTACATGGGGATTCAGTTGTCTGAAAAAACGCGTTTATTTCGGGCTGAAAAACACGTTTTGAAAAGTGTGTTGTTACTGCCCCATAACTTACATGGGGTTGACCAAACTTGCAGAAACATGTTTATTTCTGCTGAAAAACACGTTTTGACCCTTTCTGCACACTGGGGTTAAGAGCTGAGTGTGTGGGCTCTTCTGAGCCTTGCTGTTACATGGGGATTCAGTTGTCTGAAAAAACGCGTTTATTTCGGGCTGAAAAACACGTTTTGAAAAGTGTGCTGTTACTGCCCCATAACTTACATGGGGTTGACCAAACTTGCAGAAACATGTTTATTTCTGCTGAAAAACACGTTTTGACCCTTTCTGCACACTGGGGTTAAGAGCTGAGTGTGTGGGCTCTTCTGAGCCTTGCTGTTACATAGGGATTCAGTTGTCTGAAAAAACGCGTTTATTTCGGGCTGAAAAACACGTTTTGAAAAGTGTGTTGTTACTGCCCCATAACTTACATAGGGTTGACCAAACTTGCAGAAACATGTTTATTTCTGCTGAAAAACACGTTTTGACCCTTTCTGCACACTGGGGTTAAGAGCTGAGTGTGTGGGCTCTTCTGAACCTTGCTGTTACATAGGGATTCAGTTGTCTGAAAAAACGCGTTTATTTCGGGCTGAAAAACACGTTTTGAAAAGTGTGCTGTTACTGCCCCATAACTTACATGGGGTTGACCAAACTTGCAGAAACATGTTTATTTCTGCTGAAAAACACGTTTTGACCCTTTCTGCACACTGGGGTTAAGAGCTGAGTGTGTGGGCTCTTCTGAGCCTTGCTGTTACATAGGGATTCAGTTGTCTGAAAAAACGCGTTTATTTCGGGCTGAAAAACACGTTTTGAAAAGTGTGCTGTTACTGCCCCATAACTTACATGGGGTTGACCAAACTTGCAGAAACATGTTTATTTCTGCTGAAAAACACGTTTTGACCCTTTCTGCACACTGGGGTTAAGATCTGAGTGTGTGGGCTCTTCTGAACCTTGCTGTTACATGGGGATTCAGTTGTCTGAAAAAACGCGTTTATTTCGGGCTGAAAAACACGTTTTGAAAAGTGTGTTGTTACTGCCCCATAACTTACATGGGGTTGACCAAACTTGCAGAAACATGTTTATTTCTGCTGAAAAACACGTTTTGACCCTTTCTGCACACTGGGGTTAAGAGCTGAGTGTGTGGGCTCTTCTGAGCCTTGCTGTTACATGGGGATTCAGTTGTCTGAAAAAACGTGTTTATTTCGGGCTGAAAAACACGTTTTGAAAAGTGTGTTGTTACTGCCCCATAACTTACATGGGGTTGACCAAACTTTCAGAAACATGTTTATTTCTGCTGAAAAACACGTTTTGACCCTTTCTGCACACTGGGGTTAAGAGCTGAGTGTGTGGGCTCTTCAGAACCTTGCT
Source organism: Lepisosteus platostomus (assembly GCF_059453375.1). Lineage (NCBI taxonomy): Eukaryota > Metazoa > Chordata > Actinopteri > Semionotiformes > Lepisosteidae > Lepisosteus > Lepisosteus platostomus. Next base: position 24,518 of record NW_028291606.1, on the reverse strand, counting down.
GTTACATGGGGATTCAGTTGTCTGAAAAAACGCGTTTATTTCGGGCTGAAAAACACGTTTTGAAAAGTGTGTTGTTACTGCCCCATAACTTACATGGGGTTGACCAAACTTGCAGAAACATGTTTATTTCTGCTGAAAAACACGTTTTGACCCTTTCTGCACACTGGGGTTAAGAGCTGAGTGTGTGGGCTCTTCTGAGCCTTGCTGTTACATGGGGATTCAGTTGTCTGAAAAAACGTGTTTATTTCGGGCTGAAAAACACGTTTTGAAAAGTGTGTTGTTACTGCCCCATAACTTACATGGGGTTGACCAAACTTTCAGAAACATGTTTATTTCTGCTGAAAAACACGTTTTGACCCTTTCTGCACACTGGGGTTAAGAGCTGAGTGTGTGGGCTCTTCAGAACCTTGCTGTTACATGGGGATTCAGTTGTCTGAAAAAACGCGTTTATTTCGGGCTGAAAAACACGTTTTGAAAAGTGTGGTGTTACTGCCCCATAACTTACATGGGGTTGACCAAACTTGCAGAAACATGTTTATTTCAGCTGAAAAACACGTTTTGACCCTTTCTGCACACTGGGGTTAAGAGCTGAGTGTGTGGGCTCTTCTGAACCTTGCTGTTACATGGGGATTCAGTTGTCTGAAAAAACGCGTTTATTTCGGGCTGAAAAACACGTTTTGAAAAGTGTGTTGTTACTGCCCCATAACTTACATAGGGTTGACCAAACTTGCAGAAACATGTTTATTTCTGCTGAAAAACACGTTTTGACCCTTTCTGCACACTGGGGTTAAGAGCTGAGTGTGTGGGCTCTTCTGAACCTTGCTGTTACATGGGGATTCAGTTGTCTGAAAAAACGCGTTTATTTCGGGCTGAAAAACACGTTTTGAAAAGTGTGCTGTTACTGTCCCATAACTTACATGGGGTTGACCAAACTTGCAGAAACATGTTTATTTCTGCTGAAAAACACGTTTTGACCCTTTCTGCACACTGGGGTTAAGAGCTGAGTGTGTGGGCTCTTCTGAACCTTGCTGTTACATGGGGATTCAGTTGTCTGAAAAAACGTGTTTATTTCGGGCTGAAAAACACGTTTTGAAAAGTGTGTTGTTACTGCCCCATAACTTACATGGGGTTGACCAAACTTTCAGAAACATGTTTATTTCTGCTGAAAAACACGTTTTGACCCTTTCTGCACACTGGGGTTAAGAGCTGAGTGTGTGGGCTCTTCAGAACCTTGCTGTTACATGGGGATTCAGTTGTCTGAAAAAACGCGTTTATTTCGGGCTGAAAAACACGTTTTGAAAAGTGTGCTGTTACTGCCCCATAACTTACATGGGGTTGACCAAACTTGCAGAAACATGTTTATTTCAGCTGAAAAACACGTATTGACCCTTTCTGCACACTGGGGTTAAGAGCTGAGTGTGTGGGCTCTTCTGAACCTTGCTGTTACATGGGGATTCAGTTGTCTGAAAAAACGCGTTTATTTCGGGCTGAAAAACACGTTTTGAAAAGTGTGTTGTTACTGCCCCATAACTTACATAGGGTTGACCAAACTTGCAGAAACATGTTTATTTCTGCTGAAAAACACGTTTTGACCCTTTCTGCACACTGGGGTTAAGAGCTGAGTGTGTGGGCTCTTCTGAACCTTGCTGTTACATGGGGATTCAGTTGTCTGAAAAAACGCGTTTATTTCGGGCTGAAAAACACGTTTTGAAAAGTGTGCTGTTACTGTCCCATAACTTACATGGGGTTGACCAAACTTGCAGAAACATGTTTATTTCTGCTGAAAAACACGTTTTGACCCTTTCTGCACACTGGGGTTAAGAGCTGAGTGTGTGGGCTCTTCTGAACCTTGCTGTTACATGGGGATTCAGTTGTCTGAAAAAACGCGTTTATTTCGGGCTGAAAAACACGTTTTGAAAAGTGTGCTGTTACTGTCCCATAACTTACATGGGGTTGACCAAACTTGCAGAAACATGTTTATTTCTGCTGAAAAACACGTTTTGACCCTTTCTGCACACTGGGGTTAAGAGCTGAGTGTGTGGGCTCTTCTGAACCTTGCTGTTACATGGGGATTCAGTTGTCTGAAAAAACGTGTTTATTTCGGGCTGAAAAACACGTTTTGAAAAGTGTGTTGTTACTGCCCCATAACTTACATGGGGTTGACCAAACTTGCAGAAACATGTTTATTTCTGCTGAAAAACACGTTTTGACCCTTTCTGCACACTGGGGTTAAGATCTGAGTGTGTGGGCTCTTCTGAACCTTGCTGTTACATGGGGATTCAGTTGTCTGAAAAAACGCGTTTATTTCGGGCTGAAAAACATGTTTTGAAAAGTGTGTTGTTACTGCCCCATAACTTACATGGGGTTGACCAAACTTGCAGAAACATGTTTATTTCTGCTGAAAAACACGTTTTGACCCTTTCTGCACACTAGGGTTAAGAGCTGAGTGTGTGGGCTCTTCTGAGCCTTGCTGTTACATAGGGATTCAGTTGTCTGAAAAAACGCGTTTATTTCGGGCTGAAAAACACGTTTTGAAAAGTGTGTTGTTACTGCCCCATAACTTACATGGGGTTGACCAAACTTGCAGAAACATGTTTATTTCTGCTGAAAAACACGTTTTGACCCTTTCTGCACACTGGGGTTAAGATCTGAGTGTGTGGGCTCTTCTGAACCTTGCTGTTACATGGGGATTCAGTTGTCTGAAAAAACGCGTTTATTTCGGGCTGAAAAACACGTTTTGAAAAGTGTGTTGTTACTGCCCCATAACTTACATGGGGTTGACCAAACTTGCAGAAACATGTTTATTTCTGCTGAAAAACACGTTTTGACCCTTTCTGCACACTGGGGATAAGAGCTGAGTGTGTGGGCTCTTCTGAACCTTGCTGTTACATGGGGATTCAGTTGTCTGAAAAAACGCGTTTATTTCGGGCTGAAAAACACGTTTTGAAAAGTGTGTTGTTACTGCCCCATAACTTACATAGGGTTGACCAAACTTGCAGAAACATGTTTATTTCTGCTGAAAAACACGTTTTGACCCTTTCTGCACACTGGGGTTAAGAGCTGAGTGTGTGGGCTCTTCTGAACCTTGCTGTTACATGGGGATTCAGTTGTCTGAAAAAACGCGTTTATTTCGGGCTGAAAAACACGTTTTGAAAAGTGTGCTGTTACTGTCCCATAACTTACATGGGGTTGACCAAACTTGCAGAAACATGTTTATTTCTGCTGAAAAACACGTTTTGACCCTTTCTGCACACTGGGGTTAAGAGCTGAGTGTGTGGGCTCTTCTGAGCCTTGCTGTTACATAGGGATTCAGTTGTCTGAAAAAACGTGTTTATTTCGGGCTGAAAAACACGTTTTGAAAAGTGTGCTGTTACTGCCCCATAACTTACATGGGGTTGACCAAACTTGCAGAAACATGTTTATTTCTGCTGAAAAACACGTTTTGACCCTTTCTGCACACTGGGGTTAAGAGCTGAGTGTGTGGGCTCTTCTGAGCCTTGCTGTTACATAGGGATTCAGTTGTCTGAAAAAACGCGTTTATTTCGGGCTGAAAAACACGTTTTGAAAAGTGTGCTGTTACTGCCCCATAACTTACATGGGGTTGACCAAACTTGCAGAAACATGTTTATTTCTGCTGAAAAACACGTTTTGACCCTTTCTGCACACTGGGGTTAAGATCTGAGTGTGTGGGCTCTTCTGAACCTTGCTGTTACATGGGGATTCAGTTGTCTGAAAAAACGCGTTTATTTCGGGCTGAAAAACACGTTTTGAAAAGTGTGTTGTTACTGCCCCATAACTTACATGGGGTTGACCAAACTTGCAGAAACATGTTTATTTCTGCTGAAAAACACGTTTTGACCCTTTCTGCACACTGGGGTTAAGAGCTGAGTGTGTGGGCTCTTCTGAGCCTTGCTGTTACATGGGGATTCAGTTGTCTGAAAAAACGTGTTTATTTCGGGCTGAAAAACACGTTTTGAAAAGTGTGTTGTTACTGCCCCATAACTTACATGGGGTTGACCAAACTTTCAGAAATGTTTATTTCTGCTGAAAAACACGTTTTGACCCTTTCTGCACACTGGGGTTAAAAGCTGAGTGTGTGGGCTCTTCAGAACCTTGCTGTTACATGGGGATTCAGTTGTCTGAAAAAACGCGTTTATTTCGGGCTGAAAAACACGTTTTGAAAAGTGTGCTGTTACTGCCCCATAACTTACATGGGGTTGACCAAACTTGCAGAAACATGTTTATTTCAGCTGAAAAACACGTTTTGACCCTTTCTGCACACTGGGGTTAAGAGCTGAGTGTGTGGGCTCTTCTGAACCTTGCTGTTACATGGGGATTCAGTTGTCTGAAAAAACGCGTTTATTTCGGGCTGAAAAACACGTTTTGAAAAGTGTGTTGTTACTGCCCCATAACTTACATAGGGTTGACCAAACTTGCAGAAACATGTTTATTTCTGCTGAAAAACACGTTTTGACCCTTTCTGCACACTGGGGTTAAGAGCTGAGTGTGTGGGCTCTTCTGAACCTTGCTGTTACATGGGGATTCAGTTGTCTGAAAAAACGCGTTTATTTCGGGCTGAAAAACACGTTTTGAAAAGTGTGCTGTTACTGTCCCATAACTTACATGGGGTTGACCAAACTTGCAGAAACATGTTTATTTCTGCTGAAAAACACGTTTTGACCCTTTCTGCACACTGGGGTTAAGAGCTGAGTGTGTGGGCTCTTCTGAACCTTGCTGTTACATGGGGATTCAGTTGTCTGAAAAAACGCGTTTATTTCGGGCTGAAAAACACGTTTTGAAAAGTGTGTTGTTACTGCCCCATAACTTACATGGGGTTGACCAAACTTGCAGAAACATGTTTATTTCTGCTGAAAAACACGTTTTGACCCTTTCTGCACACTGGGGTTAAGAGCTGAGTGTGTGGGCTCTTCTGAGCCTTGCTGTTACATGGGGATTCAGTTGTCTGAAAAAACGCGTTTATTTCGGGCTGAAAAACACGTTTTGAAAAGTGTGCTGTTACTGCCCCATAACTTACATGGGGTTGACCAAACTTGCAGAAACATGTTTATTTCTGCTGAAAAACACGTTTTGACCCTTTCTGCACACTGGGGTTAAGAGCTGAGTGTGTGGGCTCTTCTGAGCCTTGCTGTTACATAGGGATTCAGTTGTCTGAAAAAACGCGTTTATTTCGGGCTGAAAAACACGTTTTGAAAAGTGTGTTGTTACTGCCCCAAAACTTACATGGGGTTGACCAAACTTGCAGAAACCTGTTTATTTCTGCTGAAAAACACGTTTTGACCCTTTCTGCACACTGGGGTTAAGAGCTGAGTGTGTGGGCTCTTCTGAACCTTGCTGTTACATAGGGATTCAGTTGTCTGAAAAAACGCGTTTATTTCGGGCTGAAAAACACGTTTTGAAAAGTGTGCTGTTACTGCCCCATAACTTACATGGGGTTGACCAAACTTGCAGAAACATGTTTATTTCTGCTGAAAAACACGTTTTGACCCTTTCTGCACACTGGGGTTAAGAGCTGAGTGTGTGGGCTCTTCTGAGCCTTGCTGTTACATAGGGATTCAGTTGTCTGAAAAAACGCGTTTATTTCGGGCTGAAAAACACGTTTTGAAAAGTGTGCTGTTACTGCCCCATAACTTACATGGGGTTGACCAAACTTGCAGAAACATGTTTATTTCTGCTGAAAAACACGTTTTGACCCTTTCTGCACACTGGGGTTAAGATCTGAGTGTGTGGGCTCTTCTGAACCTTGCTGTTACATGGGGATTCAGTTGTCTGAAAAAACGCGTTTATTTCGGGCTGAAAAACACGTTTTGAAAAGTGTGTTGTTACTGCCCCATAACTTACATGGGGTTGACCAAACTTGCAGAAACATGTTTATTTCTGCTGAAAAACACGTTTTGACCCTTTCTGCACACTGGGGTTAAGAGCTGAGTGTGTGGGCTCTTCTGAGCCTTGCTGTTACATGGGGATTCAGTTGTCTGAAAAAACGTGTTTATTTCGGGCTGAAAAACACGTTTTGAAAAGTGTGTTGTTACTGCCCCATAACTTACATGGGGTTGACCAAACTTTCAGAAACATGTTTATTTCTGCTGAAAAACACGTTTTGACCCTTTCTGCACACTGGGGTTAAGAGCTGAGTGTGTGGGCTCTTCAGAACCTTGCTGTTACATGGGGATTCAGTTGTCTGAAAAAACGCGTTTATTTCGGGCTGAAAAACACGTTTTGAAAAGTGTGTTGTTACTGCCCCATAACTTACATGGGGTTGACCAAACTTGCAGAAACATGTTTATTTCTGCTGAAAAACACGTTTTGACCCTTTCTGCACACTGGGGTTAAGAGCTGAGTGTGTGGGCTCTTCTGAGCCTTGCTGTTACATGGGGATTCAGTTGTCTGAAAAAACGTGTTTATTTCGGGCTGAAAAACACGTTTTGAAAAGTGTGTTGTTACTGCCCCATAACTTACATGGGGTTGACCAAACTTTCAGAAACATGTTTATTTCTGCTGAAAAACACGTTTTGACCCTTTCTGCACACTGGGGTTAAGAGCTGAGTGTGTGGGCTCTTCAGAACCTTGCTGTTACATGGGGATTCAGTTGTCTGAAAAAACGCGTTTATTTCGGGCTGAAAAACACGTTTTGAAAAGTGTGGTGTTACTGCCCCATAACTTACATGGGGTTGACCAAACTTGCAGAAACATGTTTATTTCAGCTGAAAAACACGTTTTGACCCTTTCTGCACACTGGGGTTAAGAGCTGAGTGTGTGGGCTCTTCTGAACCTTGCTGTTACATGGGGATTCAGTTGTCTGAAAAAACGCGTTTATTTCGGGCTGAAAAACACGTTTTGAAAAGTGTGTTGTTACTGCCCCATAACTTACATAGGGTTGACCAAACTTGCAGAAACATGTTTATTTCTGCTGAAAAACACGTTTTGACCCTTTCTGCACACTGGGGTTAAGAGCTGAGTGTGTGGGCTCTTCTGAACCTTGCTGTTACATGGGGATTCAGTTGTCTGAAAAAACGCGTTTATTTCGGGCTGAAAAACACGTTTTGAAAAGTGTGCTGTTACTGTCCCATAACTTACATGGGGTTGACCAAACTTGCAGAAACATGTTTATTTCTGCTGAAAAACACGTTTTGACCCTTTCTGCACACTGGGGTTAAGATCTGAGTGTGTGGGCTCTTCTGAACCTTGCTGTTACATGGGGATTCAGTTGTCTGAAAAAACGCGTTTATTTCGGGCTGAAAAACATGTTTTGAAAAGTGTGTTGTTACTGCCCCATAACTTACATGGGGTTGACCAAACTTGCAGAAACATGTTTATTTCTGCTGAAAAACACGTTTTGACCCTTTCTGCACACTAGGGTTAAGAGCTGAGTGTGTGGGCTCTTCTGAGCCTTGCTGTTACATAGGGATTCAGTTGTCTGAAAAAACGCGTTTATTTCGGGCTGAAAAACACGTTTTGAAAAGTGTGTTGTTACTGCCCCATAACTTACATGGGGTTGACCAAACTTGCAGAAACATGTTTATTTCTGCTGAAAAACACGTTTTGACCCTTTCTGCACACTGGGGTTAAGATCTGAGTGTGTGGGCTCTTCTGAACCTTGCTGTTACATGGGGATTCAGTTGTCTGAAAAAACGCGTTTATTTCGGGCTGAAAAACACGTTTTGAAAAGTGTGTTGTTACTGCCCCATAACTTACATGGGGTTGACCAAACTTGCAGAAACATGTTTATTTCTGCTGAAAAACACGTTTTGACCCTTTCTGCACACTGGGGATAAGAGCTGAGTGTGTGGGCTCTTCTGAACCTTGCTGTTACATGGGGATTCAGTTGTCTGAAAAAACGCGTTTATTTCGGGCTGAAAAACACGTTTTGAAAAGTGTGTTGTTACTGCCCCATAACTTACATAGGGTTGACCAAACTTGCAGAAACATGTTTATTTCTGCTGAAAAACACGTTTTGACCCTTTCTGCACACTGGGGTTAAGAGCTGAGTGTGTGGGCTCTTCTGAACCTTGCTGTTACATGGGGATTCAGTTGTCTGAAAAAACGCGTTTATTTCGGGCTGAAAAACACGTTTTGAAAAGTGTGCTGTTACTGTCCCATAACTTACATGGGGTTGACCAAACTTGCAGAAACATGTTTATTTCTGCTGAAAAACACGTTTTGACCCTTTCTGCACACTGGGGTTAAGAGCTGAGTGTGTGGGCTCTTCTGAGCCTTGCTGTTACATAGGGATTCAGTTGTCTGAAAAAACGTGTTTATTTCGGGCTGAAAAACACGTTTTGAAAAGTGTGCTGTTACTGCCCCATAACTTACATGGGGTTGACCAAACTTGCAGAAACATGTTTATTTCTGCTGAAAAACACGTTTTGACCCTTTCTGCACACTGGGGTTAAGAGCTGAGTGTGTGGGCTCTTCTGAGCCTTGCTGTTACATAGGGATTCAGTTGTCTGAAAAAACGCGTTTATTTCGGGCTGAAAAACACGTTTTGAAAAGTGTGCTGTTACTGCCCCATAACTTACATGGGGTTGACCAAACTTGCAGAAACATGTTTATTTCTGCTGAAAAACACGTTTTGACCCTTTCTGCACACTGGGGTTAAGATCTGAGTGTGTGGGCTCTTCTGAACCTTGCTGTTACATGGGGATTCAGTTGTCTGAAAAAACGCGTTTATTTCGGGCTGAAAAACACGTTTTGAAAAGTGTGTTGTTACTGCCCCATAACTTACATGGGGTTGACCAAACTTGCAGAAACATGTTTATTTCTGCTGAAAAACACGTTTTGACCCTTTCTGCACACTGGGGTTAAGAGCTGAGTGTGTGGGCTCTTCTGAGCCTTGCTGTTACATGGGGATTCAGTTGTCTGAAAAAACGTGTTTATTTCGGGCTGAAAAACACGTTTTGAAAAGTGTGTTGTTACTGCCCCATAACTTACATGGGGTTGACCAAACTTTCAGAAATGTTTATTTCTGCTGAAAAACACGTTTTGACCCTTTCTGCACACTGGGGTTAAAAGCTGAGTGTGTGGGCTCTTCAGAACCTTGCTGTTACATGGGGATTCAGTTGTCTGAAAAAACGCGTTTATTTCGGGCTGAAAAACACGTTTTGAAAAGTGTGCTGTTACTGCCCCATAACTTACATGGGGTTGACCAAACTTGCAGAAACATGTTTATTTCAGCTGAAAAACACGTTTTGACCCTTTCTGCACACTGGGGTTAAGAGCTGAGTGTGTGGGCTCTTCTGAACCTTGCTGTTACATGGGGATTCAGTTGTCTGAAAAAACGCGTTTATTTCGGGCTGAAAAACACGTTTTGAAAAGTGTGTTGTTACTGCCCCATAACTTACATAGGGTTGACCAAACTTGCAGAAACATGTTTATTTCTGCTGAAAAACACGTTTTGACCCTTTCTGCACACTGGGGTTAAGAGCTGAGTGTGTGGGCTCTTCTGAACCTTGCTGTTACATGGGGATTCAGTTGTCTGAAAAAACGCGTTTATTTCGGGCTGAAAAACACGTTTTGAAAAGTGTGCTGTTACTGTCCCATAACTTACATGGGGTTGACCAAACTTGCAGAAACATGTTTATTTCTGCTGAAAAACACGTTTTGACCCTTTCTGCACACTGGGGTTAAGAGCTGAGTGTGTGGGCTCTTCTGAACCTTGCTGTTACATGGGGATTCAGTTGTCTGAAAAAACGCGTTTATTTCGGGCTGAAAAACACGTTTTGAAAAGTGTGTTGTTACTGCCCCATAACTTACATGGGGTTGACCAAACTTGCAGAAACATGTTTATTTCTGCTGAAAAACACGTTTTGACCCTTTCTGCACACTGGGGTTAAGAGCTGAGTGTGTGGGCTCTTCTGAGCCTTGCTGTTACATGGGGATTCAGTTGTCTGAAAAAACGCGTTTATTTCGGGCTGAAAAACACGTTTTGAAAAGTGTGCTGTTACTGCCCCATAACTTACATGGGGTTGACCAAACTTGCAGAAACATGTTTATTTCTGCTGAAAAACACGTTTTGACCCTTTCTGCACACTGGGGTTAAGAGCTGAGTGTGTGGGCTCTTCTGAGCCTTGCTGTTACATAGGGATTCAGTTGTCTGAAAAAACGCGTTTATTTCGGGCTGAAAAACACGTTTTGAAAAGTGTGTTGTTACTGCCCCAAAACTTACATGGGGTTGACCAAACTTGCAGAAACCTGTTTATTTCTGCTGAAAAACACGTTTTGACCCTTTCTGCACACTGGGGTTAAGAGCTGAGTGTGTGGGCTCTTCTGAACCTTGCTGTTACATAGGGATTCAGTTGTCTGAAAAAACGCGTTTATTTCGGGCTGAAAAACACGTTTTGAAAAGTGTGCTGTTACTGCCCCATAACTTACATGGGGTTGACCAAACTTGCAGAAACATGTTTATTTCTGCTGAAAAACACGTTTTGACCCTTTCTGCACACTGGGGTTAAGAGCTGAGTGTGTGGGCTCTTCTGAGCCTTGCTGTTACATAGGGATTCAGTTGTCTGAAAAAACGCGTTTATTTCGGGCTGAAAAACACGTTTTGAAAAGTGTGCTGTTACTGCCCCATAACTTACATGGGGTTGACCAAACTTGCAGAAACATGTTTATTTCTGCTGAAAAACACGTTTTGACCCTTTCTGCACACTGGGGTTAAGATCTGAGTGTGTGGGCTCTTCTGAACCTTGCTGTTACATGGGGATTCAGTTGTCTGAAAAAACGCGTTTATTTCGGGCTGAAAAACACGTTTTGAAAAGTGTGTTGTTACTGCCCCATAACTTACATGGGGTTGACCAAACTTGCAGAAACATGTTTATTTCTGCTGAAAAACACGTTTTGACCCTTTCTGCACACTGGGGTTAAGAGCTGAGTGTGTGGGCTCTTCTGAGCCTTGCTGTTACATGGGGATTCAGTTGTCTGAAAAAACGTGTTTATTTCGGGCTGAAAAACACGTTTTGAAAAGTGTGTTGTTACTGCCCCATAACTTACATGGGGTTGACCAAACTTTCAGAAACATGTTTATTTCTGCTGAAAAACACGTTTTGACCCTTTCTGCACACTGGGGTTAAGAGCTGAGTGTGTGGGCTCTTCAGAACCTTGCTGTTACATGGGGATTCAGTTGTCTGAAAAAACGCGTTTATTTCGGGCTGAAAAACACGTTTTGAAAAGTGTGTTGTTACTGCCCCATAACTTACATGGGGTTGACCAAACTTGCAGAAACATGTTTATTTCTGCTGAAAAACACGTTTTGACCCTTTCTGCACACTGGGGTTAAGAGCTGAGTGTGTGGGCTCTTCTGAGCCTTGCTGTTACATGGGGATTCAGTTGTCTGAAAAAACGTGTTTATTTCGGGCTGAAAAACACGTTTTGAAAAGTGTGTTGTTACTGCCCCATAACTTACATGGGGTTGACCAAACTTTCAGAAACATGTTTATTTCTGCTGAAAAACACGTTTTGACCCTTTCTGCACACTGGGGTTAAGAGCTGAGTGTGTGGGCTCTTCAGAACCTTGCTGTTACATGGGGATTCAGTTGTCTGAAAAAACGCGTTTATTTCGGGCTGAAAAACACGTTTTGAAAAGTGTGGTGTTACTGCCCCATAACTTACATGGGGTTGACCAAACTTGCAGAAACATGTTTATTTCAGCTGAAAAACACGTTTTGACCCTTTCTGCACACTGGGGTTAAGAGCTGAGTGTGTGGGCTCTTCTGAACCTTGCTGTTACATGGGGATTCAGTTGTCTGAAAAAACGCGTTTATTTCGGGCTGAAAAACACGTTTTGAAAAGTGTGTTGTTACTGCCCCATAACTTACATAGGGTTGACCAAACTTGCAGAAACATGTTTATTTCTGCTGAAAAACACGTTTTGACCCTTTCTGCACACTGGGGTTAAGAGCTGAGTGTGTGGGCTCTTCTGAACCTTGCTGTTACATGGGGATTCAGTTGTCTGAAAAAACGCGTTTATTTCGGGCTGAAAAACACGTTTTGAAAAGTGTGCTGTTACTGTCCCATAACTTACATGGGGTTGACCAAACTTGCAGAAACATGTTTATTTCTGCTGAAAAACACGTTTTGACCCTTTCTGCACACTGGGGTTAAGAGCTGAGTGTGTGGGCTCTTCTGAACCTTGCTGTTACATGGGGATTCAGTTGTCTGAAAAAACGTGTTTATTTCGGGCTGAAAAACACGTTTTGAAAAGTGTGTTGTTACTGCCCCATAACTTACATGGGGTTGACCAAACTTTCAGAAACATGTTTATTTCTGCTGAAAAACACGTTTTGACCCTTTCTGCACACTGGGGTTAAGAGCTGAGTGTGTGGGCTCTTCAGAACCTTGCTGTTACATGGGGATTCAGTTGTCTGAAAAAACGCGTTTATTTCGGGCTGAAAAACACGTTTTGAAAAGTGTGCTGTTACTGCCCCATAACTTACATGGGGTTGACCAAACTTGCAGAAACATGTTTATTTCTGCTGAAAAACACGTTTTGACCCTTTCTGCACACTGGGGTTAAGATCTGAGTGTGTGGGCTCTTCTGAACCTTGCTGTTACATGGGGATTCAGTTGTCTGAAAAAACGCGTTTATTTCGGGCTGAAAAACACGTTTTGAAAAGTGTGTTGTTACTGCCCCATAACTTACATGGGGTTGACCAAACTTGTAGAAACATGTTTATTTCTGCTGAAAAACACGTTTTGACCCTTTCTGCACACTGGGGTTAAGAGGTGAGTGTGTGGGCTCTTCTGAGCCTTGCTGTTACATGGGGATTCAGTTGTCTGAAAAAACGCGTTTATTTCGGGCTGAAAAACACGTTTTGAAAAGTGTGTTGTTACTGCCCCATAACTTACATGGGGTTGACCAAACTTGCAGAAACATGTTTATTTCTGCTGAAAAACACGTTTTGACCCTTTCTGCACACTGGGGTTAACAGCTGAGTGTGTGGGCTCTTCTGAACCTTGCTGTTACATGGGGATTCAGTTGTCTGAAAAAACGCGTTTATTTCGGGCTGAAAAACACGTTTTGAAAAGTGTGTTGTTACTGCCCCATAACTTACATAGGGTTGACCAAACTTGCAGAAACATGTTTATTTCTGCTGAAAAACACGTTTTGACCCTTTCTGCACACTGGGGTTAAGAGCTGAGTGTGTGGGCTCTTCTGAACCTTGCTGTTACATGGGGATTCAGTTGTCTGAAAAAACGCGTTTATTTCGGGCTGAAAAACACGTTTTGAAAAGTGTGCTGTTACTGTCCCATAACTTACATGGGGTTGACCAAACTTGCAGAAACATGTTTATTTCTGCTGAAAAACACGTTTTGACCCTTTCTGCACACTGGGGTTAAGAGCTGAGTGTGTGGGCTCTTCTGAACCTTGCTGTTACATGGGGATTCAGTTGTCTGAAAAAACGCGTTTATTTCGGGCTGAAAAACACGTTTTGAAAAGTGTGTTGTTACTGTCCCATAACTTACATGGGGTTGACCAAACTTGCAGAAACATGTTTATTTCTGCTGAAAAACACGTTTTGACCCTTTCTGCACACTGGGGTTAAGAGCTGAGTGTGTGGGCTCTTCTGAACCTTGCTGTTACATGGGGATTCAGTTGTCTGAAAAAACGTGTTTATTTCGGGCTGAAAAACACGTTTTGAAAAGTGTGTTGTTACTGCCCCATAACTTACATGGGGTTGACCAAACTTGCAGAAACATGTTTATTTCTGCTGAAAAACACGTTTTGACCCTTTCTGCACACTGGGGTTAAGATCTGAGTGTGTGGGCTCTTCTGAACCTTGCTGTTACATGGGGATTCAGTTGTCTGAAAAAACGCGTTTATTTCGGGCTGAAAAACACGTTTTGAAAAGTGTGTTGTTACTGCCCCATAACTTACATGGGGTTGACCAAACTTGCAGAAACATGTTTATTTCTGCTGAAAAACACGTTTTGACCCTTTCTGCACACTGGGGTTAAGAGCTGAGTGTGTGGGCTCTTCTGAGCCTTGCTGTTACATAGGGATTCAGTTGTCTGAAAAAACGCGTTTATTTCGGGCTGAAAAACACGTTTTGAAAAGTGTGTTGTTACTGCCCCATAACTTACATGGGGTTGACCAAACTTGCAGAAACGTTTATTTCTGCTGAAAAACACGTTTTGACCCTTTCTGCACACTGGGGTTAAGATCTGAGTGTGTGGGCTCTTCTGAACCTTGCTGTTACATGGGGATTCAGTTGTCTGAAAAAACGCGTTTATTTCGGGCTGAAAAACACGTTTTGAAAAGTGTGTTGTTACTGCCCCATAACTTACATGGGGTTGACCAAACTTGCAGAAACATGTTTATTTCTGCTGAAAAACACGTTTTGACCCTTTCTGCACACTGGGGTTAAGAGCTGAGTGTGTGGGCTCTTCTGAGCCTTGCTGTTACATAGGGATTCAGTTGTCTGAAAAAACGCGTTTATTTCGGGCTGAAAAACACGTTTTGAAAAGTGTGTTGTTACTGCCCCATAACTTACATGGGGTTGACCAAACTTGCATAAACATGTTTATTTCTGCTGAAAAACACGTTTTGACCCTTTCTGCACACTGGGGTTAAGAGCTGAGTGTGTGGGCTCTTCTGAACCTTGCTGTTACATGGGGATTCAGTTGTCTGAAAAAACGCGTTTATTTCGGGCTGAAAAACACGTTTTGAAAAGTGTGCTGTTACTGTCCCATAACTTACATGGGGTTGACCAAACTTGCAGAAACATGTTTATTTCTGCTGAAAAACACGTTTTGACCCTTTCTGCACACTGGGGTTAAGAGCTGAGTGTGTGGGCTCTTCTGAACCTTGCTGTTACATGGGGATTCAGTTGTCTGAAAAAACGCGTTTATTTCGGGCTGAAAAACACGTTTTGAAAAGTGTGCTGTTACTGTCCCATAACTTACATGGGGTTGACCAAACTTGCAGAAACATGTTTATTTCTGCTGAAAAACACGTTTTGACCCTTTCTGCACACTGGGGTTAAGAGCTGAGTGTGTGGGCTCTTCTGAACCTTGCTGTTACATGGGGATTCAGTTGTCTGAAAAAACGTGTTTATTTCGGGCTGAAAAACACGTTTTGAAAAGTGTGTTGTTACTGCCCCATAACTTACATGGGGTTGACCAAACTTGCAGAAACATGTTTATTTCTGCTGAAAAACACGTTTTGACCCTTTCTGCACACTGGGGTTAAGATCTGAGTGTGTGGGCTCTTCTGAACCTTGCTGTTACATGGGGATTCAGTTGTCTGAAAAAACGCGTTTATTTCGGGCTGAAAAACATGTTTTGAAAAGTGTGTTGTTACTGCCCCATAACTTACATGGGGTTGACCAAACTTGCAGAAACATGTTTATTTCTGCTGAAAAACACGTTTTGACCCTTTCTGCACACTAGGGTTAAGAGCTGAGTGTGTGGGCTCTTCTGAGCCTTGCTGTTACATAGGGATTCAGTTGTCTGAAAAAACGCGTTTATTTCGGGCTGAAAAACACGTTTTGAAAAGTGTGTTGTTACTGCCCCATAACTTACATGGGGTTGACCAAACTTGCAGAAACATGTTTATTTCTGCTGAAAAACACGTTTTGACCCTTTCTGCACACTGGGGTTAAGATCTGAGTGTGTGGGCTCTTCTGAACCTTGCTGTTACATGGGGATTCAGTTGTCTGAAAAAACGCGTTTATTTCGGGCTGAAAAACACGTTTTGAAAAGTGTGTTGTTACTGCCCCATAACTTACATGGGGTTGACCAAACTTGCAGAAACATGTTTATTTCTGCTGAAAAACACGTTTTGACCCTTTCTGCACACTGGGGATAAGAGCTGAGTGTGTGGGCTCTTCTGAACCTTGCTGTTACATGGGGATTCAGTTGTCTGAAAAAACGCGTTTATTTCGGGCTGAAAAACACGTTTTGAAAAGTGTGTTGTTACTGCCCCATAACTTACATAGGGTTGACCAAACTTGCAGAAACATGTTTATTTCTGCTGAAAAACACGTTTTGACCCTTTCTGCACACTGGGGTTAAGAGCTGAGTGTGTGGGCTCTTCTGAACCTTGCTGTTACATGGGGATTCAGTTGTCTGAAAAAACGCGTTTATTTCGGGCTGAAAAACACGTTTTGAAAAGTGTGCTGTTACTGTCCCATAACTTACATGGGGTTGACCAAACTTGCAGAAACATGTTTATTTCTGCTGAAAAACACGTTTTGACCCTTTCTGCACACTGGGGTTAAGAGCTGAGTGTGTGGGCTCTTCTGAGCCTTGCTGTTACATAGGGATTCAGTTGTCTGAAAAAACGTGTTTATTTCGGGCTGAAAAACACGTTTTGAAAAGTGTGCTGTTACTGCCCCATAACTTACATGGGGTTGACCAAACTTGCAGAAACATGTTTATTTCTGCTGAAAAACACGTTTTGACCCTTTCTGCACACTGGGGTTAAGAGCTGAGTGTGTGGGCTCTTCTGAGCCTTGCTGTTACATAGGGATTCAGTTGTCTGAAAAAACGCGTTTATTTCGGGCTGAAAAACACGTTTTGAAAAGTGTGCTGTTACTGCCCCATAACTTACATGGGGTTGACCAAACTTGCAGAAACATGTTTATTTCTGCTGAAAAACACGTTTTGACCCTTTCTGCACACTGGGGTTAAGATCTGAGTGTGTGGGCTCTTCTGAACCTTGCTGTTACATGGGGATTCAGTTGTCTGAAAAAACGCGTTTATTTCGGGCTGAAAAACACGTTTTGAAAAGTGTGTTGTTACTGCCCCATAACTTACATGGGGTTGACCAAACTTGCAGAAACATGTTTATTTCTGCTGAAAAACACGTTTTGACCCTTTCTGCACACTGGGGTTAAGAGCTGAGTGTGTGGGCTCTTCTGAGCCTTGCTGTTACATGGGGATTCAGTTGTCTGAAAAAACGTGTTTATTTCGGGCTGAAAAACACGTTTTGAAAAGTGTGTTGTTACTGCCCCATAACTTACATGGGGTTGACCAAACTTTCAGAAATGTTTATTTCTGCTGAAAAACACGTTTTGACCCTTTCTGCACACTGGGGTTAAAAGCTGAGTGTGTGGGCTCTTCAGAACCTTGCTGTTACATGGGGATTCAGTTGTCTGAAAAAACGCGTTTATTTCGGGCTGAAAAACACGTTTTGAAAAGTGTGCTGTTACTGCCCCATAACTTACATGGGGTTGACCAAACTTGCAGAAACATGTTTATTTCAGCTGAAAAACACGTTTTGACCCTTTCTGCACACTGGGGTTAAGAGCTGAGTGTGTGGGCTCTTCTGAACCTTGCTGTTACATGGGGATTCAGTTGTCTGAAAAAACGCGTTTATTTCGGGCTGAAAAACACGTTTTGAAAAGTGTGTTGTTACTGCCCCATAACTTACATAGGGTTGACCAAACTTGCAGAAACATGTTTATTTCTGCTGAAAAACACGTTTTGACCCTTTCTGCACACTGGGGTTAAGAGCTGAGTGTGTGGGCTCTTCTGAACCTTGCTGTTACATGGGGATTCAGTTGTCTGAAAAAACGCGTTTATTTCGGGCTGAAAAACACGTTTTGAAAAGTGTGCTGTTACTGTCCCATAACTTACATGGGGTTGACCAAACTTGCAGAAACATGTTTATTTCTGCTGAAAAACACGTTTTGACCCTTTCTGCACACTGGGGTTAAGAGCTGAGTGTGTGGGCTCTTCTGAACCTTGCTGTTACATGGGGATTCAGTTGTCTGAAAAAACGCGTTTATTTCGGGCTGAAAAACACGTTTTGAAAAGTGTGTTGTTACTGCCCCATAACTTACATGGGGTTGACCAAACTTGCAGAAACATGTTTATTTCTGCTGAAAAACACGTTTTGACCCTTTCTGCACACTGGGGTTAAGAGCTGAGTGTGTGGGCTCTTCTGAGCCTTGCTGTTACATGGGGATTCAGTTGTCTGAAAAAACGCGTTTATTTCGGGCTGAAAAACACGTTTTGAAAAGTGTGCTGTTACTGCCCCATAACTTACATGGGGTTGACCAAACTTGCAGAAACATGTTTATTTCTGCTGAAAAACACGTTTTGACCCTTTCTGCACACTGGGGTTAAGAGCTGAGTGTGTGGGCTCTTCTGAGCCTTGCTGTTACATAGGGATTCAGTTGTCTGAAAAAACGCGTTTATTTCGGGCTGAAAAACACGTTTTGAAAAGTGTGTTGTTACTGCCCCAAAACTTACATGGGGTTGACCAAACTTGCAGAAACCTGTTTATTTCTGCTGAAAAACACGTTTTGACCCTTTCTGCACACTGGGGTTAAGAGCTGAGTGTGTGGGCTCTTCTGAACCTTGCTGTTACATAGGGATTCAGTTGTCTGAAAAAACGCGTTTATTTCGGGCTGAAAAACACGTTTTGAAAAGTGTGCTGTTACTGCCCCATAACTTACATGGGGTTGACCAAACTTGCAGAAACATGTTTATTTCTGCTGAAAAACACGTTTTGACCCTTTCTGCACACTGGGGTTAAGAGCTGAGTGTGTGGGCTCTTCTGAGCCTTGCTGTTACATAGGGATTCAGTTGTCTGAAAAAACGCGTTTATTTCGGGCTGAAAAACACGTTTTGAAAAGTGTGCTGTTACTGCCCCATAACTTACATGGGGTTGACCAAACTTGCAGAAACATGTTTATTTCTGCTGAAAAACACGTTTTGACCCTTTCTGCACACTGGGGTTAAGATCTGAGTGTGTGGGCTCTTCTGAACCTTGCTGTTACATGGGGATTCAGTTGTCTGAAAAAACGCGTTTATTTCGGGCTGAAAAACACGTTTTGAAAAGTGTGTTGTTACTGCCCCATAACTTACATGGGGTTGACCAAACTTGCAGAAACATGTTTATTTCTGCTGAAAAACACGTTTTGACCCTTTCTGCACACTGGGGTTAAGAGCTGAGTGTGTGGGCTCTTCTGAGCCTTGCTGTTACATGGGGATTCAGTTGTCTGAAAAAACGTGTTTATTTCGGGCTGAAAAACACGTTTTGAAAAGTGTGTTGTTACTGCCCCATAACTTACATGGGGTTGACCAAACTTTCAGAAACATGTTTATTTCTGCTGAAAAACACGTTTTGACCCTTTCTGCACACTGGGGTTAAGAGCTGAGTGTGTGGGCTCTTCAGAACCTTGCTGTTACATGGGGATTCAGTTGTCTGAAAAAACGCGTTTATTTCGGGCTGAAAAACACGTTTTGAAAAGTGTGTTGTTACTGCCCCATAACTTACATGGGGTTGACCAAACTTGCAGAAACATGTTTATTTCTGCTGAAAAACACGTTTTGACCCTTTCTGCACACTGGGGTTAAGAGCTGAGTGTGTGGGCTCTTCTGAGCCTTGCTGTTACATGGGGATTCAGTTGTCTGAAAAAACGTGTTTATTTCGGGCTGAAAAACACGTTTTGAAAAGTGTGTTGTTACTGCCCCATAACTTACATGGGGTTGACCAAACTTTCAGAAACATGTTTATTTCTGCTGAAAAACACGTTTTGACCCTTTCTGCACACTGGGGTTAAGAGCTGAGTGTGTGGGCTCTTCAGAACCTTGCTGTTACATGGGGATTCAGTTGTCTGAAAAAACGCGTTTATTTCGGGCTGAAAAACACGTTTTGAAAAGTGTGGTGTTACTGCCCCATAACTTACATGGGGTTGACCAAACTTGCAGAAACATGTTTATTTCAGCTGAAAAACACGTTTTGACCCTTTCTGCACACTGGGGTTAAGAGCTGAGTGTGTGGGCTCTTCTGAACCTTGCTGTTACATGGGGATTCAGTTGTCTGAAAAAACGCGTTTATTTCGGGCTGAAAAACACGTTTTGAAAAGTGTGTTGTTACTGCCCCATAACTTACATAGGGTTGACCAAACTTGCAGAAACATGTTTATTTCTGCTGAAAAACACGTTTTGACCCTTTCTGCACACTGGGGTTAAGAGCTGAGTGTGTGGGCTCTTCTGAACCTTGCTGTTACATGGGGATTCAGTTGTCTGAAAAAACGCGTTTATTTCGGGCTGAAAAACACGTTTTGAAAAGTGTGCTGTTACTGTCCCATAACTTACATGGGGTTGACCAAACTTGCAGAAACATGTTTATTTCTGCTGAAAAACACGTTTTGACCCTTTCTGCACACTGGGGTTAAGAGCTGAGTGTGTGGGCTCTTCTGAACCTTGCTGTTACATGGGGATTCAGTTGTCTGAAAAAACGTGTTTATTTCGGGCTGAAAAACACGTTTTGAAAAGTGTGTTGTTACTGCCCCATAACTTACATGGGGTTGACCAAACTTTCAGAAACATGTTTATTTCTGCTGAAAAACACGTTTTGACCCTTTCTGCACACTGGGGTTAAGAGCTGAGTGTGTGGGCTCTTCAGAACCTTGCTGTTACATGGGGATTCAGTTGTCTGAAAAAACGCGTTTATTTCGGGCTGAAAAACACGTTTTGAAAAGTGTGCTGTTACTGCCCCATAACTTACATGGGGTTGACCAAACTTGCAGAAACATGTTTATTTCTGCTGAAAAACACGTTTTGACCCTTTCTGCACACTGGGGTTAAGATCTGAGTGTGTGGGCTCTTCTGAACCTTGCTGTTACATGGGGATTCAGTTGTCTGAAAAAACGCGTTTATTTCGGGCTGAAAAACACGTTTTGAAAAGTGTGTTGTTACTGCCCCATAACTTACATGGGGTTGACCAAACTTGTAGAAACATGTTTATTTCTGCTGAAAAACACGTTTTGACCCTTTCTGCACACTGGGGTTAAGAGGTGAGTGTGTGGGCTCTTCTGAGCCTTGCTGTTACATGGGGATTCAGTTGTCTGAAAAAACGCGTTTATTTCGGGCTGAAAAACACGTTTTGAAAAGTGTGTTGTTACTGCCCCATAACTTACATGGGGTTGACCAAACTTGCAGAAACATGTTTATTTCTGCTGAAAAACACGTTTTGACCCTTTCTGCACACTGGGGTTAACAGCTGAGTGTGTGGGCTCTTCTGAACCTTGCTGTTACATGGGGATTCAGTTGTCTGAAAAAACGCGTTTATTTCGGGCTGAAAAACACGTTTTGAAAAGTGTGTTGTTACTGCCCCATAACTTACATAGGGTTGACCAAACTTGCAGAAACATGTTTATTTCTGCTGAAAAACACGTTTTGACCCTTTCTGCACACTGGGGTTAAGAGCTGAGTGTGTGGGCTCTTCTGAACCTTGCTGTTACATGGGGATTCAGTTGTCTGAAAAAACGCGTTTATTTCGGGCTGAAAAACACGTTTTGAAAAGTGTGCTGTTACTGTCCCATAACTTACATGGGGTTGACCAAACTTGCAGAAACATGTTTATTTCTGCTGAAAAACACGTTTTGACCCTTTCTGCACACTGGGGTTAAGAGCTGAGTGTGTGGGCTCTTCTGAACCTTGCTGTTACATGGGGATTCAGTTGTCTGAAAAAACGCGTTTATTTCGGGCTGAAAAACACGTTTTGAAAAGTGTGTTGTTACTGTCCCATAACTTACATGGGGTTGACCAAACTTGCAGAAACATGTTTATTTCTGCTGAAAAACACGTTTTGACCCTTTCTGCACACTGGGGTTAAGAGCTGAGTGTGTGGGCTCTTCTGAACCTTGCTGTTACATGGGGATTCAGTTGTCTGAAAAAACGTGTTTATTTCGGGCTGAAAAACACGTTTTGAAAAGTGTGTTGTTACTGCCCCATAACTTACATGGGGTTGACCAAACTTGCAGAAACATGTTTATTTCTGCTGAAAAACACGTTTTGACCCTTTCTGCACACTGGGGTTAAGATCTGAGTGTGTGGGCTCTTCTGAACCTTGCTGTTACATGGGGATTCAGTTGTCTGAAAAAACGCGTTTATTTCGGGCTGAAAAACACGTTTTGAAAAGTGTGTTGTTACTGCCCCATAACTTACATGGGGTTGACCAAACTTGCAGAAACATGTTTATTTCTGCTGAAAAACACGTTTTGACCCTTTCTGCACACTGGGGTTAAGAGCTGAGTGTGTGGGCTCTTCTGAGCCTTGCTGTTACATAGGGATTCAGTTGTCTGAAAAAACGCGTTTATTTCGGGCTGAAAAACACGTTTTGAAAAGTGTGTTGTTACTGCCCCATAACTTACATGGGGTTGACCAAACTTGCAGAAACGTTTATTTCTGCTGAAAAACACGTTTTGACCCTTTCTGCACACTGGGGTTAAGATCTGAGTGTGTGGGCTCTTCTGAACCTTGCTGTTACATGGGGATTCAGTTGTCTGAAAAAACGCGTTTATTTCGGGCTGAAAAACACGTTTTGAAAAGTGTGTTGTTACTGCCCCATAACTTACATAGGGTTGACCAAACTTGCAGAAACATGTTTATTTCTGCTGAAAAACACGTTTTGACCCTTTCTGCACACTGGGGTTAAGAGCTGAGTGTGTGGGCTCTTCTGAACCTTGCTGTTACATGGGGATTCAGTTGTCTGAAAAAACGCGTTTATTTCGGGCTGAAAAACACGTTTTGAAAAGTGTGCTGTTACTGTCCCATAACTTACATGGGGTTGACCAAACTTGCAGAAACATGTTTATTTCTGCTGAAAAACACGTTTTGACCCTTTCTGCACACTGGGGTTAAGAGCTGAGTGTGTGGGCTCTTCTGAGCCTTGCTGTTACATAGGGATTCAGTTGTCTGAAAAAACGTGTTTATTTCGGGCTGAAAAACACGTTTTGAAAAGTGTGCTGTTACTGCCCCATAACTTACATGGGGTTGACCAAACTTGCAGAAACATGTTTATTTCTGCTGAAAAACACGTTTTGACCCTTTCTGCACACTGGGGTTAAGAGCTGAGTGTGTGGGCTCTTCTGAGCCTTGCTGTTACATAGGGATTCAGTTGTCTGAAAAAACGCGTTTATTTCGGGCTGAAAAACACGTTTTGAAAAGTGTGCTGTTACTGCCCCATAACTTACATGGGGTTGACCAAACTTGCAGAAACATGTTTATTTCTGCTGAAAAACACGTTTTGACCCTTTCTGCACACTGGGGTTAAGATCTGAGTGTGTGGGCTCTTCTGAACCTTGCTGTTACATGGGGATTCAGTTGTCTGAAAAAACGCGTTTATTTCGGGCTGAAAAACACGTTTTGAAAAGTGTGTTGTTACTGCCCCATAACTTACATGGGGTTGACCAAACTTGCAGAAACATGTTTATTTCTGCTGAAAAACACGTTTTGACCCTTTCTGCACACTGGGGTTAAGAGCTGAGTGTGTGGGCTCTTCTGAGCCTTGCTGTTACATGGGGATTCAGTTGTCTGAAAAAACGTGTTTATTTCGGGCTGAAAAACACGTTTTGAAAAGTGTGTTGTTACTGCCCCATAACTTACATGGGGTTGACCAAACTTTCAGAAATGTTTATTTCTGCTGAAAAACACGTTTTGACCCTTTCTGCACACTGGGGTTAAAAGCTGAGTGTGTGGGCTCTTCAGAACCTTGCTGTTACATGGGGATTCAGTTGTCTGAAAAAACGCGTTTATTTCGGGCTGAAAAACACGTTTTGAAAAGTGTGCTGTTACTGCCCCATAACTTACATGGGGTTGACCAAACTTGCAGAAACATGTTTATTTCAGCTGAAAAACACGTTTTGACCCTTTCTGCACACTGGGGTTAAGAGCTGAGTGTGTGGGCTCTTCTGAACCTTGCTGTTACATGGGGATTCAGTTGTCTGAAAAAACGCGTTTATTTCGGGCTGAAAAACACGTTTTGAAAAGTGTGTTGTTACTGCCCCATAACTTACATAGGGTTGACCAAACTTGCAGAAACATGTTTATTTCTGCTGAAAAACACGTTTTGACCCTTTCTGCACACTGGGGTTAAGAGCTGAGTGTGTGGGCTCTTCTGAACCTTGCTGTTACATGGGGATTCAGTTGTCTGAAAAAACGCGTTTATTTCGGGCTGAAAAACACGTTTTGAAAAGTGTGCTGTTACTGTCCCATAACTTACATGGGGTTGACCAAACTTGCAGAAACATGTTTATTTCTGCTGAAAAACACGTTTTGACCCTTTCTGCACACTGGGGTTAAGAGCTGAGTGTGTGGGCTCTTCTGAACCTTGCTGTTACATGGGGATTCAGTTGTCTGAAAAAACGCGTTTATTTCGGGCTGAAAAACACGTTTTGAAAAGTGTGTTGTTACTGCCCCATAACTTACATGGGGTTGACCAAACTTGCAGAAACATGTTTATTTCTGCTGAAAAACACGTTTTGACCCTTTCTGCACACTGGGGTTAAGAGCTGAGTGTGTGGGCTCTTCTGAGCCTTGCTGTTACATGGGGATTCAGTTGTCTGAAAAAACGCGTTTATTTCGGGCTGAAAAACACGTTTTGAAAAGTGTGCTGTTACTGCCCCATAACTTACATGGGGTTGACCAAACTTGCAGAAACATGTTTATTTCTGCTGAAAAACACGTTTTGACCCTTTCTGCACACTGGGGTTAAGAGCTGAGTGTGTGGGCTCTTCTGAGCCTTGCTGTTACATAGGGATTCA
>NW_028291605.1:0-44916 GCF_059453375.1 Lepisosteus platostomus | reverse complement strand
CACGTTTTGAAAAGTGTGCTGTTACTGCCCCATAAGTTTCATGGGGGTGACCAAACTTGCAGAAACATGTTTATTTCTGCTGAAAAACATGTTTAGACACTTTCTGCACACTGGGGTTAAGATCTGAGTGTGTGGGCTCTTCTGAGCCTTTCAGTTACATGGGAATTCAGTTGTCTGAAAAAACGCGTTTATTTCGGGCTGAAAAACACGTTTTGAAAGGTGTTCTGTTACGGCCCCATAAGTTTCATGGGGGTGACCAAACTTGCAGAAACGTTTATTTCTGCTGAAAAACATGTTTTGGCACTTTCAGCACACTTGGGTTAAGAGCTCAGTGTTTGGGCTCTTCTGAGACTTGCAGTTACATTGGGATTCTGAAGCCTGAAAAAACGCGTTTATTTCGGGCTGAAAAACACGTTTTGAAAATTGTGCTGTTACTGCCCCATAACTTACATGGGGTTGACCAAACTTGCAGAAACATGTTTATTTCTGCTGAAAAACACGTTTTGGCACTTTCTGCACACTGGGGTAAAGAGCTGAGTGTGTGGGCTTTTCTGAGCCTTGCAGTTACATAGGGATACAGCTGTCTGAAACAACGCGTTTATTTCGGGCTGAAAAACACGTTTTGAAAAGTGTGCTGTTACAGCCCCATAAGTTGCATGGGGGTGACCAAACTTGCAGAAACATGTTTATTTCTGCTGAAAAACATGTTTTGACACTTTCTGCACACTGGGGTAAAGAACTGAGTGTGTGGGCTCTTCTGAGCCTTGCAGTTACATAGGGATACAGCTGTCTGAAAAAACGTGTTTATTTCGGGATGAAAAACACGTTTTGAAAAGTGTTCTGTTACTGCCCCATGAGTTGCATGGGGGTGACCAAAATTGCAGAAACATGTTTATTTCTGCTGAAAAACATGTTTTGACACTTTCAGCACACTTGGGTTAAGAGCTGAGTGTTTGGGCTCTTCTGAGACTTGCAGTTATATTGGGATTCTGAAGCCTGAAAAACGCGTTTATTTCGGGCTGAAAAACACGTTTTGAAAATTGTGCTTTTACTGCCCCATAACTTACATGGGGTTGACCAAACTTGCAGAAACATGTTTATTTCTGCTGAAAAACACGTTTTGGCACTTTCTGCATACTGGGGTTAAGAGCTGAGTGTATGGGCTCTTCTGAGCCTTGCAGATACATAGGGATACAGCTGTCTGAAAAAATGCGTTTATTTCGGGCTGAAAAACACGTTCTGAAAAGTGTGCTGTTACTGCCCCACAAGTTGCATGGGCGTGACAAAACTTGCAGAAACATGTTTATTTCTGCTGAAAAAACACGTTTTGGCACTTTCTGCATACTGGGGTTAAGAGCTGAGTGTGTGGGCTCTTCTGAGCCTTGCAGATACTTAGGGATACAGCTGTCTGAAAAAACGCGTTTATTTCGGGCTGAAAAACACGTTTTGAAAAGTGTGCTGTTACTGCCCCATAAGTTGCATGGGGGTGACCAAACTTGCAGAAACATGTTTATTTCTGCTGAAAAACATGTTTAGAAACTTTCTGCACACTGGGGTTAAGATCTGAGTGTGTGGGCTCTTCTGAGCCTTGCAGTTACATGGGATTTCAGTTGTCTGAAATAACGTGTTTATTTCGGGCTGAAAAACACGTTTTGAAAAGTGTGCTGTTACTGCCCCATAACTTACATGGGGGTGACCAAACTTGCAGAAACATGCTTATTTCTGCTGAAAAACATGTTTAGACACTTTCTGCACACTGGGGTTAAGAGCTGAGTGTGTGGGCTCTTCTGAGCCTTGCAGTTACATTGGGATCCTGTAGTCTGAAAAAACGCGTTTATTTCGGGCTGAAAAACACGTTTTGAAAAGTGTGCTGTTACTGCCCCATAAGTTTCATGGGGGTGACCAAACTTGCAGAAACATGTTTATTTCTGCTGAAAAACATGTTTAGACACTTTCTGCACACTGGGGTTAAGATCTGAGTGTGTGGGCTCTTCTGAGCCTTGCAGTTACATGGGAATTCAGTTGTCTGAAAAAACGCGTTTATTTCGGGCTGAAAAGCACGTTTTGAAAAGTGTGCTGTTATAGCCCCATAACTTACATGGGGTTGACCAAACTTGCAGAAACATGTTAATTTCTGCTGAAAAACACGTTTTGGCACTTTCTGCACACTGGGGTTAAGAGCTGAGTGTGTGGGCTCTTGTGAGCCTTGCAGTTACATGGGAATTCAGTTGACTGAAAAAACGCGTTTATTTCGGGCTGAAAAACACGTTTTGAAAAGTGTGCTGTTACTGCCCCATAAGTTGCATGGGGGTGACCAAACTTGCAGAAACATGTTTATTTCTGCTGAAAAAACACGTTTTGGCACTTTCTGCATACTGGGGTTAAGAGCTGAGTGTGTGGGCTCTTCTGAGCCTTGCAGTTACATGGGAATTCAGTTGACTGAAAAAACGCGTTTATTTCGGGCTGAAAAACACGTTTTGAAAAGTGTGCTGTTACTGCCCCATAACTTACATGGGGTTGACCAAACTTGCAGAAATATATTTATTTCTGCTGAAAAACACGTTTTGGCACTTTCTGCATACTGGGGTTAAGAGCTGAGTGTGTGGGCTCTTCTGAGCCTTGCAGATACATAGGGATACAGCTGTCTGAAAAAATGCGTTTATTTCGGGCTGAAAAACACGTTCTGAAAAGTGTGCTGTTACTGCCCCATAAGTTGCATGGGGGTGACCAAACTTGCAGAAACATGTTTATTTCTGCTGAAAAAACACGTTTTGGCATTTTCTGCATACTGGGGTTAAGATCTGAGTGTGTGGGCTCTTCTGAGCCTTGCAGTTACATGGGAATTCAGTTGTCTGAAAAAACGCGTTTATTTCGGGCTGAAAAACACGTTTTGAAAAGTGTGCTGTTACTGCCCCATAAGTTTCATGGGGGTGACCAAACTTGCAGAAACATGTTTATTTCTGCTGAAAAACATGTTTTGGCACTTTCTGCATACTGGGGTTAAGAGCTGAGTGTGTGGGCTCTTCTGAGCCTTGCAGATACCTAGGGATACAGCTGTCTGAAAAAACGCGTTTATTTCGGGCTGAAAAACACGTTTTGAAAAGTGTTCTGTTACGGCCCCATAAGTTTCATGGGGGTGACCAAACTTGCAGAAACATGTTTATTTCTGCTGAAAAACGTGTTTTGGCACTTTCAGCACACTTGGGTTAAGAGCTCAGTGTTTGGGCTCTTCTGAGACTTGCAGATACCTAGGGATACAGCTGTCTGAAAAAACGCGTTTATTTCGGGCTGAAAAACACGTTTTGAAAAGTGTTCTGTTACGGCCCCATAAGTTTCATGGGGGTGACCAAACTTGCAGAAACATGTTTATTTCTGCTGAAAAACATGTTTTGGCACTTTCTGCATACTGGGGTTAAGAGCTGAGTGTGTGGGCTCTTCTGAGCCTTGCAGATACCTAGGGATACAGCTGTCTGAAAAAACGCGTTTATTTCGGGCTGAAAAACACGTTTTGAAAAGTGTGCTGTTACTGCCCCATAAGTTTCATGGGGGTGACCAAACTTGCAGAAACATGTTTATTTCTGCTGAAAAACATGTTTAGAAACTTTCTGCACACTGGGGTTAAGATCTGAGTGTGTGGGCTCTTCTGAGCCTTGCAGTTACATGGGATTTCAGTTGTCTGAAAAAACGCGTTTATTTCGGGCTGAAAAACACGTTTTGAAAAGTGTGCTGTTACTGCCCCATAACTTACATGGGGTTGACCAAACTTGCAGAAACATGTTTATTTGTGCTGAAAAACACGTTTTGGCACTTTCTGCATACTGGGGTTAAGAGCTGAGTGTATGGGCTCTTCTGAGCCTTGCAGATACATAGGGATACAGCTGTCTGAAAAAATGCGTTTATTTCGGGCTGAAAAACACGTTCTGAAAAGTGTGCTGTTACTGCCCCATAAGTTGCATGGGGGTGACCAAACTTGCAGAAACATATTTATTTCTGCTGAAAAAACACGTTTTGGCACTTTCTGCATACTGGGGTTAAGAGCTGAGTGTGTGGGCTCTTCTGAGCCTTGCAGATACTTAGGGATACAGCTGTCTGAAAAAACGCGTTTATTTCGGGCTGAAAAACACGTTTTGAAAAGTGTGCTGTTACTGCCCCATAAGTTTCATGGGGGTGACCAAACTTGCAGAAACGTTTATTTCTGGTGAAAAACATGTTTAGACACTTTCTGCACACTGGGGTTAAGATCTGAGTGTGTGGGCTCTTCTGAGCCTTGCAGTTACATGGGAATTCAGTTGTCTGAAAAAACGCGTTTATTTCGGGCTGAAAAACACGTTTTGAAAAGTGTGCTGTTATTGCCCCATAACTTACATGGGGTTGACCAAACTTGCAGAAACATGTTAATTTCTGCTGAAAAACACGTTTTGGCACTTTCTGCACACTGGGGTTAAGAGCTGAGTGTGTGGGCTCTTCTGAGCCTTGCAGTTACATGGGAATTCAGTTGACTGAAAAAACGCGTTTATTTCGGGCTGAAAAACACGTTTTGAAAAGTGTGCTGTTACTGCCCCAGAAGTTGCATGGGGGTGACCAAACTTGCAGAAACATGTTTATTTCTGCTGAAAAAACACGTTTTGGCACTATCTGCATACTGGGGTTAAGAGCTGAGTGTGTGGGCTCTTCTGAGCCTTGCAGATACATAGGGATACAGCTGTCTGAAAAAATGCGTTTATTTCGGGCTGAAAAACACGTTCTGAAAAGTGTGCTGTTACTGCCCCATAAGTTGCATGGGGGTGACCAAACTTGCAGAAACATGTTTATTTCTGCTGAAAAACACGTTTTGGCACTTTCTGCATACTGGGGTTAAGAGCTGAGTGTATGGGCTCTTCTGAGCCTTGCAGATACATAGGGTTACAGCTGTCTGAAAAAATGCGTTTATTTCGGGCTGAAAAACACGTTCTGAAAAGTGTGCTGTTACTGCCCCATAAGTTGCATGGGGGTGACCAAACTTGCAGAAACATGTTTATTTCTGCTGAAAAAACACGTTTTGGCACTTTCTGCATACTGGGGTTAAGAGCTAAGTGTATGGGCTCTTCTGAGCCTTGCAGATACTTAGGGATACAGCTGTCTGAAAAACGCGTTTATTTCGGGCTGAAAAACACGTTTTGAAAAGTGTGCTGTTACTGCCCCATAAGTTTCATGGGGGTGACCAAACTTGCAGAAACATGTTTATTTCTGCTGAAAAACATGTTTAGACACTTTCTGCACACTGGGGTTAAGATCTGAGTGTGTGGGCTCTTCTGAGCCTTGCAGTTACATGGGAATTCAGTTGTCTGAAAAAACGCGTTTATTTCGGGCTGAAAAACACGTTTTGAAAAGTGTGCTGTTACTGCCCCATAAGTTTCATGGGGGTGACCAAACTTGCAGAAACATGTTTATTTCTGCTGAAAAACATGTTTAGACACTTTCTGCACACTGGGGTTAAGATCTGAGTGTGTGGGCTCTTCTGAGCCTTTCAGTTACATGGGAATTCAGTTGTCTGAAAAAACGCGTTTATTTCGGGCTGAAAAACACGTTTTGAAAGGTGTTCTGTTACGGCCCCATAAGTTTCATGGGGGTGACCAAACTTGCAGAAACGTTTATTTCTGCTGAAAAACATGTTTTGGCACTTTCAGCACACTTGGGTTAAGAGCTCAGTGTTTGGGCTCTTCTGAGACTTGCAGTTACATTGGGATTCTGAAGCCTGAAAAAACGCGTTTATTTCGGGCTGAAAAACACGTTTTGAAAATTGTGCTGTTACTGCCCCATAACTTACATGGGGTTGACCAAACTTGCAGAAACATGTTTATTTCTGCTGAAAAACACGTTTTGGCACTTTCTGCACACTGGGGTAAAGAGCTGAGTGTGTGGGCTTTTCTGAGCCTTGCAGTTACATAGGGATACAGCTGTCTGAAAAAACGCGTTTATTTCGGGCTGAAAAACACGTTTTGAAAAGTGTGCTGTTACAGCCCCATAAGTTGCATGGGGGTGACCAAACTTGCAGAAACATGTTTATTTCTGCTGAAAAACATGTTTTGACACTTTCTGCACACTGGGGTAAAGAACTGAGTGTGTGGGCTCTTCTGAGCCTTGCAGTTACATAGGGATACAGCTGTCTGAAAAAACGTGTTTATTTCGGGATGAAAAACACGTTTTGAAAAGTGTTCTGTTACTGCCCCATGAGTTGCATGGGGGTGACCAAAATTGCAGAAACATGTTTATTTCTGCTGAAAAACATGTTTTGACACTTTCAGCACACTTGGGTTAAGAGCTGAGTGTTTGGGCTCTTCTGAGACTTGCAGTTATATTGGGATTCTGAAGCCTGAAAAAACGCGTTTATTTCGGGCTGAAAAACACGTTTTGAAAATTGTGCTTTTACTGCCCCATAACTTACATGGGGTTGACCAAACTTGCAGAAACATGTTTATTTCTGCTGAAAAACACGTTTTGGCACTTTCTGCATACTGGGGTTAAGAGCTGAGTGTATGGGCTCTTCTGAGCCTTGCAGATACATAGGGATACAGCTGTCTGAAAAAATGCGTTTATTTCGGGCTGAAAAACACGTTCTGAAAAGTGTGCTGTTACTGCCCCACAAGTTGCATGGGCGTGACAAAACTTGCAGAAACATGTTTATTTCTGCTGAAAAAACACGTTTTGGCACTTTCTGCATACTGGGGTTAAGAGCTGAGTGTGTGGGCTCTTCTGAGCCTTGCAGATACTTAGGGATACAGCTGTCTGAAAAAACGCGTTTATTTCGGGCTGAAAAACACGTTTTGAAAAGTGTGCTGTTACTGCCCCATAAGTTGCATGGGGGTGACCAAACTTGCAGAAACATGTTTATTTCTGCTGAAAAACATGTTTAGAAACTTTCTGCACACTGGGGTTAAGATCTGAGTGTGTGGGCTCTTCTGAGCCTTGCAGTTACATGGGATTTCAGTTGTCTGAAATAACGTGTTTATTTCGGGCTGAAAAACACGTTTTGAAAAGTGTGCTGTTACTGCCCCATAACTTACATGGGGGTGACCAAACTTGCAGAAACATGCTTATTTCTGCTGAAAAACATGTTTAGACACTTTCTGCACACTGGGGTTAAGAGCTGAGTGTGTGGGCTCTTCTGAGCCTTGCAGTTACATTGGGATCCTGTAGTCTGAAAAAACGCGTTTATTTCGGGCTGAAAAACACGTTTTGAAAAGTGTGCTGTTACTGCCCCATAAGTTTCATGGGGGTGACCAAACTTGCAGAAACATGTTTATTTCTGCTGAAAAACATGTTTAGACACTTTCTGCACACTGGGGTTAAGATCTGAGTGTGTGGGCTCTTCTGAGCCTTGCAGTTACATGGGAATTCAGTTGTCTGAAAAAACGCGTTTATTTCGGGCTGAAAAGCACGTTTTGAAAAGTGTGCTGTTATTGCCCCATAACTTACATGGGGTTGACCAAACTTGCAGAAACATGTTAATTTCTGCTGAAAAACACGTTTTGGCACTTTCTGCACACTGGGGTTAAGAGCTGAGTGTGTGGGCTCTTGTGAGCCTTGCAGTTACATGGGAATTCAGTTGACTGAAAAAACGCGTTTATTTCGGGCTGAAAAACACGTTTTGAAAAGTGTGCTGTTACTGCCCCATAAGTTGCATGGGGGTGACCAAACTTGCAGAAACATGTTTATTTCTGCTGAAAAAACACGTTTTGGCACTTTCTGCATACTGGGGTTAAGAGCTGAGTGTGTGGGCTCTTCTGAGCCTTGCAGTTACATGGGAATTCAGTTGACTGAAAAAACGCGTTTATTTCGGGCTGAAAAACACGTTTTGAAAAGTGTGCTGTTACTGCCCCATAACTTACATGGGGTTGACCAAACTTGCAGAAATATATTTATTTCTGCTGAAAAACACGTTTTGGCACTTTCTGCATACTGGGGTTAAGAGCTGAGTGTGTGGGCTCTTCTGAGCCTTGCAGATACATAGGGATACAGCTGTCTGAAAAAATGCGTTTATTTCGGGCTGAAAAACACGTTCTGAAAAGTGTGCTGTTACTGCCCCATAAGTTGCATGGGGGTGACCAAACTTGCAGAAACATGTTTATTTCTGCTGAAAAAACACGTTTTGGCATTTTCTGCATACTGGGGTTAAGATCTGAGTGTGTGGGCTCTTCTGAGCCTTGCAGTTACATGGGAATTCAGTTGTCTGAAAAAACGCGTTTATTTCGGGCTGAAAAACACGTTTTGAAAAGTGTGCTGTTACTGCCCCATAAGTTTCATGGGGGTGACCAAACTTGCAGAAACATGTTTATTTCTGCTGAAAAACATGTTTTGGCACTTTCTGCATACTGGGGTTAAGAGCTGAGTGTGTGGGCTCTTCTGAGCCTTGCAGATACCTAGGGATACAGCTGTCTGAAAAAACACGTTTATTTCGGGCTGAAAAACACGTTTTGAAAAGTGTTCTGTTACGGCCCCATAAGTTTCATGGGGGTGACCAAACTTGCAGAAACATGTTTATTTCTGCTGAAAAACATGTTTTGGCACTTTCAGCACACTTGGGTTAAGAGCTCAGTGTTTGGGCTCTTCTGAGACTTGCAGATACCTAGGGATACAGCTGTCTGAAAAAACGCGTTTATTTCGGGCTGAAAAACACGTTTTGAAAAGTGTTCTGTTACGGCCCCATAAGTTTCATGGGGGTGACCAAACTTGCAGAAACATGTTTATTTCTGCTGAAAAACATGTTTTGGCACTTTCTGCATACTGGGGTTAAGAGCTGAGTGTGTGGGCTCTTCTGAGCCTTGCAGATACCTAGGGATACAGCTGTCTGAAAAAACGCGTTTATTTCGGGCTGAAAAACACGTTTTGAAAAGTGTGCTGTTACTGCCCCATAAGTTTCATGGGGGTGACCAAACTTGCAGAAACATGTTTATTTCTGCTGAAAAACATGTTTAGAAACTTTCTGCACACTGGGGTTAAGATCTGAGTGTGTGGGCTCTTCTGAGCCTTGCAGTTACATGGGATTTCAGTTGTCTGAAAAAACGCGTTTATTTCGGGCTGAAAAACACGTTTTGAAAAGTGTGCTGTTACTGCCCCATAACTTACATGGGGTTGACCAAACTTGCAGAAACATGTTTATTTGTGCTGAAAAACACGTTTTGGCACTTTCTGCATACTGGGGTTAAGAGCTGAGTGTATGGGCTCTTCTGAGCCTTGCAGATACATAGGGATACAGCTGTCTGAAAAAATGCGTTTATTTCGGGCTGAAAAACACGTTCTGAAAAGTGTGCTGTTACTGCCCCATAAGTTGCATGGGGGTGACCAAACTTGCAGAAACATGTTTATTTCTGCTGAAAAAACACGTTTTGGCACTTTCTGCATACTGGGGTTAAGAGCTGAGTGTGTGGGCTCTTCTGAGCCTTGCAGATACTTAGGGATACAGCTGTCTGAAAAAACGCGTTTATTTCGGGCTGAAAAACACGTTTTGAAAAGTGTGCTGTTACTGCCCCATAAGTTTCATGGGGGTGACCAAACTTGCAGAAACGTTTATTTCTGGTGAAAAACATGTTTAGACACTTTCTGCACACTGGGGTTAAGATCTGAGTGTGTGGGCTCTTCTGAGCCTTGCAGTTACATGGGAATTCAGTTGTCTGAAAAAACGCGTTTATTTCGGGCTGAAAAACACGTTTTGAAAAGTGTGCTGTTATTGCCCCATAACTTACATGGGGTTGACCAAACTTGCAGAAACATGTTAATTTCTGCTGAAACACACGTTTTGGCACTTTCTGCACACTGGGGTTAAGAGCTGAGTGTGTGGGCTCTTCTGAGCCTTGCAGTTACATGGGAATTCAGTTGACTGAAAAAACGCGTTTATTTCGGGCTGAAAAACACGTTTTGAAAAGTGTGCTGTTACTGCCCCAGAAGTTGCATGGGGGTGACTAAACTTGCAGAAACATGTTTATTTCTGCTGAAAAAACACGTTTTGGCACTATCTGCATACTGGGGTTAAGAGCTGAGTGTGTGGGCTCTTCTGAGCCTTGCAGATACATAGGGATACAGCTGTCTGAAAAAATGCGTTTATTTCGGGCTGAAAAACACGTTCTGAAAAGTGTGCTGTTACTGCCCCATAAGTTGCATGGGGGTGACCAAACTTGCAGAAACATGTTTATTTCTGCTGAAAAAACACGTTTTGGCACTTTCTGCATACTGGGGTTAAGAGCTGAGTGTGTGGGCTCTTCTGAGCCTTGCAGATACTTAGGGATACAGCTGTCTGAAAAAACGCGTTTATTTCGGGCTGAAAAACACGTTTTGAAAAGTGTGCTGTTACTACCCCATAAGTTTCATGGGGGTGACCAAACTTGCAGAAACATGTTTATTTCTGGTGAAAAACATGTTTAGACACTTTCTGCACACTGGGGTTAAGATCTGAGTGTGTGGGCTCTTCTGAGCCTTGCAGTTACATGGGAATTCAGTTGTCTGAAAAAACGCGTTTATTTCGGGCTGAAAAACACGTTTTGAAAAGTGTGCTGTTACTGCCCCATAACTTACATGGGGTTGACCAAACTTGCAGAAACATGTTTATTTCTGCTGGAAAAACACGTTTTGGCACTTTCTGCACACTGGGGTTAAGAGCTGAGTGTGTTGGCTCTTCTGAGCCTTGCAGTTACATGGGAATTCAGTTGACTGAAAAAACGCGTTTATTTCGGGCTGAAAAACACGTTTTGAAAAGTGTGCTGTTACTGCCCCATAAGTTGCATGGGGGTGACCAAACTTGCAGAAACATCTTTATTTCTGCTGAAAAAACACGTTTTGGCACTTTCTGCATACTGGGGTTAAGAGCTGAGTGTGTGGGCTCTTCTGAGCCTTGCAGTTACATGGGGATTCAGTTGACTGAAAAAACGCGTTTATTTCGGGCTGAAAAACACGTTTTGAAAAGTGTGCTGTTACTGCCCCATAACTTACATGGGGTTGACCAAACTTGCAGAAACATGTTTATTTCTGCTGAAAAACATGTTTAGACACTTTCTGCACACTGGGATTAAGAGCTGAGTGTGTGGGCTCCTCTGAGCCTTGCAGTTACATGGGAATTCAGTTGTCTGAAAAAACGCTTTTATTTCGGGCTGAAAAACACGTTTTGAAAAGTGTGCTGTTACTGCCCCATAACTTACATGGGGTTGACCAAACTTGCAGAAACATGTTTATTTCTGCTGAAAAACATGTTTAGACACGTTCTGCACACTGGGGTTAAGATCTTAGTGTGTGGGCTCTTCTGAGCCTTGCAGTTACATGGGAATTCAGTTGTCTGAAAAAACGCGTTTATTTCGGGATGAAAAACACGTTTTGAAAAGTGTTCTGTTACTGCCCCATGAGTTGCATGGGGGTGACCAAACTTGCAGAAACATGCTTATTTCTGCTGAAAAACATGTTTTGACACTTTCAGCACACTTGGGTTAAGAGCTGAGTGTTTGGGCTCTTCTGAGACTTGCAGTTATATTGGGATTCTGAAGCCTGAAAAAACGCGTTTATTTCGGGATGAAAAACACGTTTTGAAAAGTGTGCTGTTACTGCCCCATAAGTTGCATGGGGGTGACCAAACTTGCAGAAACATGTTTATTTCTGCTGAAAAAACACGTTTTGGCACTTTCTGCATACTGGGGTTAAGAGCTGAGTGTATGGGCTCTTCTGAGCCTTGCAGATACATAGGGATACAGCTGTCTGAAAAAATGCGTTTATTTCGGGCTGAAAAACACGTTCTGAAAAGTGTGCTGTTACTGCCCCATAAGTTGCATGGGGGTGACCAAACTTGCAGAAACATGTTTATTTCTGCTGAAAAAACACGTTTTGGCACTTTCTGCATACTGGGGTTAAGAGCTGAGTGTGTGGGCTATTCTGAGCCTTGCAGATACTTAGGGATACAGCTGTCTGAAAAAACGCGTTTATTTCGGGCTGAAAAACACGTTTTGAAAAGTGTGCTGTTACTGCCCCATAAGTTGCATGGGGGTGACCAAACTTGCAGAAACATGTTTATTTCTGCTGAAAAACATGTTTAAACACTTTCTGCACACTGGGGTTAAGATCTGAGTGTGTGGGCTCTTCTGAGCCTTGCAGTTACATGGGAATTCAGTTGTCTGAAAAAACGCGTTTATTTCGGGCTGAAAAACACGTTTTGAAAAGTGTGCTGTTACTGCCCCATAACTTACATGGGGGTGACCAAACTTGCAGAAACATGCTTATTTCTGCTGAAAAACATGTTTAGACACTTTCTGCACACTGGGGTTAAGAGCTGAGTGTGTGGGCTCTTCTGAGCCTTGCAATTACATTGGGATCCTGAAGTCTGAAAAAACGCGTTCATTTCGGGCTGAAAAGCACGTTTTGAAAAGTGTGCTGTTATTGCCCCATAACTTACATGGGGTTGACCAAACTTGCAGAAACATGTTAATTTCTGCTGAAAAACACGTTTTGGCACTTTCTGCACACTGGGGTTAAGAGCTGAGTGTGTTGGCTCTTCTGAGCCTTGCAGTTACATGGGAATTCAGTTGACTGAAAAAACGCGTTTATTTCGGGCTGAAAAACACGTTCTGAAAAGTGTGCTGTTACTGCCCCATAAGTTGCATGGGGGTGACCAAACTTGCAGAAACATGTTTATTTCTGCTGAAAAAACACGTTTTGGCACTTTCTGCATACTGGGGTTAAGAGCTGAGTGTGTGGGCTCTTCTGAGCCTTGCAGATACTTAGGGATACAGCTGTCTGAAAAAACGCGTTTATTTCGGGCTGAAAAACACGTTTTGAAAAGTGTGCTGTTACTGCCCCATAAGTTGCATGGGGGTGACCAAACTTGCAGAAACATGTTTATTTCTGCTGAAAAACATGTTTAAACACTTTCTGCACACTGGGGTTAAGAGCTGAGTGTGTGGGCTCTTCTGAGCCTTGCAATTACATTGGGATCCTGAAGTCTGAAAAAACGCGTTCATTTCGGGCTGAAAAGCACGTTTTGAAAAGTGTGCTGTTATTGCCCCATAACTTACATGGGGTTGACCAAACTTGCAGAAACATGTTAATTTCTGCTGAAAAACACGTTTTGGCACTTTCTGCACACTGGGGTTAAGAGCTGAGTGTGTTGGCTCTTCTGAGCCTTGCAGTTACATGGGAATTCAGTTGACTGAAAAAACGCGTTTATTTCGGGCTGAAAAACACGTTTTGAAAAGTGTGCTGTTACTGCCCCATAAGTTGAAAGGGGGTGACCAAACTTGCAGAAACATGTTTATTTCTGCTGAAAAAACACGTTTTGGCACTTTCTGCATACTGGGGTTAAGAGCTGAGTGTGTGGGCTCTTCTGAGCCTTGCAGATACCTAGGGATACAGCTGTCTGAAAAAACGCGTTTATTTCGGGCTGAAAAACACGTTTTGAAAAGTGTGCTGTTACTGCCCCATAAGTTTCATGGGGGTGACCAAACTTGCAGAAACATGTTTATTTCTGCTGAAAAACATGTTTAGAAACTTTCTGCACACTGGGGTTAAGATCTGAGTGTGTGGGCTCTTCTGAGCCTTGCAGTTACATGGGATTTCAGTTGTCTGAAAAAACGCGTTTATTTCGGGCTGAAAAACACGTTTTGAAAAGTGTGCTGTTACTGCCCCATAACTTACATGGGGTTGACCAAACTTGCAGAAACATGTTTATTTGTGCTGAAAAACAC
The DNA here is from genome assembly GCF_059453375.1 of Lepisosteus platostomus. NCBI lineage: Eukaryota > Metazoa > Chordata > Actinopteri > Semionotiformes > Lepisosteidae > Lepisosteus > Lepisosteus platostomus. The sequence goes on along the minus strand of NW_028291605.1, from coordinate 31,222 downwards.
GTTTTGGCACTTTCTGCATACTGGGGTTAAGAGCTGAGTGTATGGGCTCTTCTGAGCCTTGCAGATACATAGGGATACAGCTGTCTGAAAAAATGCGTTTATTTCGGGCTGAAAAACACGTTCTGAAAAGTGTGCTGTTACTGCCCCATAAGTTGCATGGGGGTGACCAAACTTGCAGAAACATGTTTATTTCTGCTGAAAAAACACGTTTTGGCACTTTCTGCATACTGGGGTTAAGAGCTGAGTGTGTGGGCTCTTCTGAGCCTTGCAGATACTTAGGGATACAGCTGTCTGAAAAAACGCGTTTATTTCGGGCTGAAAAACACGTTTTGAAAAGTGTGCTGTTACTGCCCCATAAGTTTCATGGGGGTGACCAAACTTGCAGAAACGTTTATTTCTGGTGAAAAACATGTTTAGACACTTTCTGCACACTGGGGTTAAGATCTGAGTGTGTGGGCTCTTCTGAGCCTTGCAGTTACATGGGAATTCAGTTGTCTGAAAAAACGCGTTTATTTCGGGCTGAAAAACACGTTTTGAAAAGTGTGCTGTTATTGCCCCATAACTTACATGGGGTTGACCAAACTTGCAGAAACATGTTAATTTCTGCTGAAACACACGTTTTGGCACTTTCTGCACACTGGGGTTAAGAGCTGAGTGTGTGGGCTCTTCTGAGCCTTGCAGTTACATGGGAATTCAGTTGACTGAAAAAACGCGTTTATTTCGGGCTGAAAAACACGTTTTGAAAAGTGTGCTGTTACTGCCCCAGAAGTTGCATGGGGGTGACTAAACTTGCAGAAACATGTTTATTTCTGCTGAAAAAACACGTTTTGGCACTATCTGCATACTGGGGTTAAGAGCTGAGTGTGTGGGCTCTTCTGAGCCTTGCAGATACATAGGGATACAGCTGTCTGAAAAAATGCGTTTATTTCGGGCTGAAAAACACGTTCTGAAAAGTGTGCTGTTACTGCCCCATAAGTTGCATGGGGGTGACCAAACTTGCAGAAACATGTTTATTTCTGCTGAAAAAACACGTTTTGGCACTTTCTGCATACTGGGGTTAAGAGCTGAGTGTGTGGGCTCTTCTGAGCCTTGCAGATACTTAGGGATACAGCTGTCTGAAAAAACGCGTTTATTTCGGGCTGAAAAACACGTTTTGAAAAGTGTGCTGTTACTACCCCATAAGTTTCATGGGGGTGACCAAACTTGCAGAAACATGTTTATTTCTGGTGAAAAACATGTTTAGACACTTTCTGCACACTGGGGTTAAGATCTGAGTGTGTGGGCTCTTCTGAGCCTTGCAGTTACATGGGAATTCAGTTGTCTGAAAAAACGCGTTTATTTCGGGCTGAAAAACACGTTTTGAAAAGTGTGCTGTTATTGCCCCATAACTTACATGGGGTTGACCAAACTTGCAGAAACATGTTAATTTCTGCTGAAAAACACGTTTTGGCACTTTCTGCACACTGGGGTTAAGAGCTGAGTGTTTGGGCTCTTCTGAGACTTGCAGTTATATTGGGATTCTGAAGCCTGAAAAAACGCGTTTATTTCGGGCTGAAAAACACGTTTTGAAAAGTGTGCTGTTACTGCCCCATAACTTACATGGGGTTGACCAAACTTGCAGAAACATGTTTATTTCTGCTGGAAAAACACGTTTTGGCACTTTCTGCACACTGGGGTTAAGAGCTGAGTGTGTTGGCTCTTCTGAGCCTTGCAGTTACATGGGAATTCAGTTGACTGAAAAAACGCGTTTATTTCAGGCTGAAAAACACGTTTTGAAAAGTGTGCTGTTACTGCCCCATAAGTTGCATGGGGGTGACCAAACTTGCAGAAACATCTTTATTTCTGCTGAAAAAACACGTTTTGGCACTTTCTGCATACTGGGGTTAAGAGCTGAGTGTGTGGGCTCTTCTGAGCCTTGCAGTTACATGGGGATTCAGTTGACTGAAAAAACGCGTTTATTTCGGGCTGAAAAACACGTTTTGAAAAGTGTGCTGTTACTGCCCCATAACTTACATGGGGTTGACCAAACTTGCAGAAACATGTTTATTTCTGCTGAAAAACATGTTTAGACACTTTCTGCACACTGGGATTAAGAGCTGAGTGTGTGGGCTCCTCTGAGCCTTGCAGTTACATGGGAATTCAGTTGTCTGAAAAAACGCTTTTATTTCGGGCTGAAAAACACGTTTTGAAAAGTGTGCTGTTACTGCCCCATAACTTACATGGGGTTGACCAAACTTGCAGAAACATGTTTATTTCTGCTGAAAAACATGTTTAGACACGTTCTGCACACTGGGGTTAAGATCTTAGTGTGTGGGCTCTTCTGAGCCTTGCAGTTACATGGGAATTCAGTTGTCTGAAAAAACGCGTTTATTTCGGGATGAAAAACACGTTTTGAAAAGTGTTCTGTTACTGCCCCATGAGTTGCATGGGGGTGACCAAACTTGCAGAAACATGCTTATTTCTGCTGAAAAACATGTTTTGACACTTTCAGCACACTTGGGTTAAGAGCTGAGTGTTTGGGCTCTTCTGAGACTTGCAGTTATATTGGGATTCTGAAGCCTGAAAAAACGCGTTTATTTCGGGATGAAAAACACGTTTTGAAAAGTGTGCTGTTACTGCCCCATAAGTTGCATGGGGGTGACCAAACTTGCAGAAACATGTTTATTTCTGCTGAAAAAACACGTTTTGGCACTTTCTGCATACTGGGGTTAAGAGCTGAGTGTATGGGCTCTTCTGAGCCTTGCAGATACATAGGGATACAGCTGTCTGAAAAAATGCGTTTATTTCGGGCTGAAAAACACGTTCTGAAAAGTGTGCTGTTACTGCCCCATAAGTTGCATGGGGGTGACCAAACTTGCAGAAACATGTTTATTTCTGCTGAAAAAACACGTTTTGGCACTTTCTGCATACTGGGGTTAAGAGCTGAGTGTGTGGGCTATTCTGAGCCTTGCAGATACTTAGGGATACAGCTGTCTGAAAAAACGCGTTTATTTCGGGCTGAAAAACACGTTTTGAAAAGTGTGCTGTTACTGCCCCATAAGTTGCATGGGGGTGACCAAACTTGCAGAAACATGTTTATTTCTGCTGAAAAACATGTTTAAACACTTTCTGCACACTGGGGTTAAGATCTGAGTGTGTGGGCTCTTCTGAGCCTTGCAGTTACATGGGAATTCAGTTGTCTGAAAAAACGCGTTTATTTCGGGCTGAAAAACACGTTTTGAAAAGTGTGCTGTTACTGCCCCATAACTTACATGGGGGTGACCAAACTTGCAGAAACATGCTTATTTCTGCTGAAAAACATGTTTAGACACTTTCTGCACACTGGGGTTAAGAGCTGAGTGTGTGGGCTCTTCTGAGCCTTGCAATTACATTGGGATCCTGAAGTCTGAAAAAACGCGTTCATTTCGGGCTGAAAAGCACGTTTTGAAAAGTGTGCTGTTATTGCCCCATAACTTACATGGGGTTGACCAAACTTGCAGAAACATGTTAATTTCTGCTGAAAAACACGTTTTGGCACTTTCTGCACACTGGGGTTAAGAGCTGAGTGTGTTGGCTCTTCTGAGCCTTGCAGTTACATGGGAATTCAGTTGACTGAAAAAACGCGTTTATTTCGGGCTGAAAAACACGTTCTGAAAAGTGTGCTGTTACTGCCCCATAAGTTGCATGGGGGTGACCAAACTTGCAGAAACATGTTTATTTCTGCTGAAAAAACACGTTTTGGCACTTTCTGCATACTGGGGTTAAGAGCTGAGTGTGTGGGCTCTTCTGAGCCTTGCAGATACTTAGGGATACAGCTGTCTGAAAAAACGCGTTTATTTCGGGCTGAAAAACACGTTTTGAAAAGTGTGCTGTTACTGCCCCATAAGTTGCATGGGGGTGACCAAACTTGCAGAAACATGTTTATTTCTGCTGAAAAACATGTTTAAACACTTTCTGCACACTGGGGTTAAGAGCTGAGTGTGTGGGCTCTTCTGAGCCTTGCAATTACATTGGGATCCTGAAGTCTGAAAAAACGCGTTCATTTCGGGCTGAAAAGCACGTTTTGAAAAGTGTGCTGTTATTGCCCCATAACTTACATGGGGTTGACCAAACTTGCAGAAACATGTTAATTTCTGCTGAAAAACACGTTTTGGCACTTTCTGCACACTGGGGTTAAGAGCTGAGTGTGTTGGCTCTTCTGAGCCTTGCAGTTACATGGGAATTCAGTTGACTGAAAAAACGCGTTTATTTCGGGCTGAAAAAGACGTTTTGAAAAGTGTGCTGTTACTGCCCCATAAGTTGAAAGGGGGTGACCAAACTTGCAGAAACATGTTTATTTCTGCTGAAAAAACACGTTTTGGCACTTTCTGCATACTGGGGTTAAGAGCTGAGTGTGTGGGCTCTTCTGAGCCTTGCAGATACATAGGGATACAGCTGTCTGAAAAAATGCGTTTATTTCGGGCTGAAAAACACGTTCTGAAAAGTGTGCTGTTACTGCCCCATAAGTTTCATGGGGGTGACCAAACTTGCAGAAACATGTTTATTTCTGGTGAAAAACATGTTTAGACACTTTCTGCACACTGGGGTTAAGAACTGAGTGTGTGGGCTCTTCTGAGCCTTGCAGTTACATGGGAATTCAGTTGTCTGAAAAAACACGTTTATTTCGGGCTGAAAAACACGTTTTGAAAAGTGTGCTGTTACTGCCCCATAACTTACATGGGGTTGACCAAACTTGCAGAAACATGTTTATTTCTGCTGAAAAACATGTTTAGACACGTTCTGCACACTGGGGTTAAGATCTTAGTGTGTGGGCTCTTCTGAGCCTTGCAGTTACATGGGAATTCAGTTGTCTGAAAAAACGCGTTTATTTCGGGATGAAAAACACGTTTTGAAAAGTGTTCTGTTACTGCCCCATGAGTTGCATGGGGGTGACCAAACTTGCAGAAACATGCTTATTTCTGCTGAAAAACATGTTTTGACACTTTCAGCACACGTGGGTTAAGAGCTGAGTGTTTGGGCTCTTCTGAGACTTGCAGTTATATTGGGATTCTGAAGCCTGAAAAAACGCGTTTATTTCGGGCTGAAAAACACGTTTTGAAAAGTGTGCTGTTACTGCCCCATAACTTACATGGGGTTGACCAAACTTGCAGAAACATGTTTATTTCTGCTGAAAAACACGTTTTGGCACTTTCTGCATACTGGGGTTAAGAGCTGAGTGTATGGGCTCTTCTGAGCCTTGCAGATACATAGGGATACAGCTGTCTGAAAAAATGCGTTTATTTCTGGCTGAAAAACACGTTCTGAAAAGTGTGCTGTTACTGCCCCATAAGTTGCATGGGGGTGACCAAACTTGCAGAAACATGTTTATTTCTGCTGAAAAAACACGTTTTGGCACTTTCTGCATACTGGGGTTAAGAGCTGAGTGTGTGGGCTCTTCTGAGCCTTGCAGATACTTAGGGATACAGCTGTCTGAAAAAACGCGTTTATTTCGGGCTGAAAAACACGTTTTGAAAAGTGTGCTGTTACTGCCCCATAAGTTGCATGGGGGTGACCAAACTTGCAGAAACATGTTTATTTCTGCTGAAAAACATGTTTAAACACTTTCTGCACACTGGGGTTAAGATCTGAGTGTGTGGGCTCTTCTGAGCCTTGCAGTTACATGGGAATTCAGTTGTCTGAAAAAACGCGTTTATTTCGGGCTGAAAAACACGTTTTGAAAAGTGTGCTGTTACTGCCCCATAACTTACATGGGGGTGACCAAACTTGCAGAAACATGCTTATTTCTGCTGAAAAACATGTTTAGACACTTTCTGCACACTGGGGTTAAGAGCTGAGTGTGTGGGCTCTTCTGAGCCTTGCAGTTACATTGGGATCCTGAAGTCTGAAAAAACGCGTTCATTTCGGGCTGAAAAGCACGTTTTGAAAAGTGTGCTGTTATTGCCCCATAACTTACATGGGGTTGACCAAACTTGCAGAAACATGTTAATTTCTGCTGAAAAACACGTTTTGGCACTTTCTGCACACTGGGGTTAAGAGCTGAGTGTGTGGGCTCTTCTGAGCCTTGCAGTTACATGGGGATTCAGTTGACTGAAAAAACGCGTTTATTTCGGGCTGAAAAACACGTTTTGAAAAGTGTGCTGTTACTGCCCCATAACTTACATGGGGTTGACCAAACTTGCAGAAACATGTTTATTTCTGCTGAAAAACATGTTTAGACACTTTCTGCACACTGGGATTAAGAGCTGAGTGTGTGGGCTCCTCTGAGCCTTGCAGTTACATGGGAATTCAGTTGTCTGAAAAAACGCTTTTATTTCGGGCTGAAAAACACGTTTTGAAAAGTGTGCTGTTACTGCCCCATAACTTACATGGGGTTGACCAAACTTGCAGAAACATGTTTATTTCTGCTGAAAAAAACGTTTTGGCACTTTCTGCATACTGGGGTTAAGAGCTGAGTGTATGGGCTCTTCTGAGCCTTGCAGATACATAGGGATACAGCTGTCTGAAAAAATGCGTTTATTTCGGGCTGAAAAACACGTTCTGAAAAGTGTGCTGTTACTGCCCCATAAGTTGCATGGGGGTGACCAAACTTGCAGAAACATGTTTATTTCTGCTGAAAAAACACGTTTTGGCACTTTCTGCATACTGGGGTTAAGAGCTGAGTGTGTGGGCTCTTCTGAGCCTTGCAGATACTTAGGGATACAGCTGTCTGAAAAAACGCGTTTATTTCGGGCTGAAAAACACGTTTTGAAAAGTGTGCTGTTACTGCCCCATAAGTTGCATGGGGGTGACCAAACTTGCAGAAACATGTTTATTTCTGCTGAAAAACATGTTTAAACACTTTCTGCACACTGGGGTTAAGATCTGAGTGTGTGGGCTCTTCTGAGCCTTGCAGTTACATGGGAATTCAGTTGTCTGAAAAAACGCGTTTATTTCGGGCTGAAAAACACGTTTTGAAAAGTGTGCTGTTACTGCCCCATAACTTACATGGGGGTGACCAAACTTGCAGAAACATGCTTATTTCTGCTGAAAAACATGTTTAGACACTTTCTGCACACTGGGGTTAAGAGCTGAGTGTGTGGGCTCTTCTGAGCCTTGCAGTTACATTGGGATCCTGAAGTCTGAAAAAACGCGTTCATTTCGGGCTGAAAAGCACGTTTTGAAAAGTGTGCTGTTATTGCCCCATAACTTACATGGGGTTGACCAAACTTGCAGAAACATGTTAATTTCTGCTGAAAAACACGTTTTGGCACTTTCTGCACACTGGGGTTAAGAGCTGAGTGTGTGGGCTCTTCTGAGCCTTGCAGTTACATGGGGATTCAGTTGACTGAAAAAACGCGTTTATTTCGGGCTGAAAAACACGTTTTGAAAAGTGTGCTGTTACTGCCCCATAACTTACATGGGGTTGACCAAACTTGCAGAAACATGTTTATTTCTGCTGAAAAACATGTTTAGACACTTTCTGCACACTGGGATTAAGAGCTGAGTGTGTGGGCTCCTCTGAGCCTTGCAGTTACATGGGAATTCAGTTGTCTGAAAAAACGCTTTTATTTCGGGCTGAAAAACACGTTTTGAAAAGTGTGCTGTTACTGCCCCATAACTTACATGGGGTTGACCAAACTTGCAGAAACATGTTTATTTCTGCTGAAAAAAACGTTTTGGCACTTTCTGCATACTGGGGTTAAGAGCTGAGTGTATGGGCTCTTCTGAGCCTTGCAGATACATAGGGATACAGCTGTCTGAAAAAATGCGTTTATTTCGGGCTGAAAAACACGTTCTGAAAAGTGTGCTGTTACTGCCCCATAAGTTGCATGGGGGTGACCAAACTTGCAGAAACATGTTTATTTCTGCTGAAAAACATGTTTAAACACTTTCTGCACACTGGGGTTAAGATCTGAGTGTGTGGGCTCTTCTGAGCCTTGCAGTTACATGGGAATTCAGTTGTCTGAAAAAACGCGTTTATTTCGGGCTGAAAAACACGTTTTGAAAAGTGTGCTGTTACTGCCCCATAACTTACATGGGGGTGACCAAACTTGCAGAAACATGCTTATTTCTGCTGAAAAACATGTTTAGACACTTTCTGCACACTGGGGTTAAGAGCTGAGTGTGTGGGCTCTTCTGAGCCTTGCAGTTACATTGGGATCCTGAAGTCTGAAAAAACGCGTTCATTTCGGGCTGAAAAGCACGTTTTGAAAAGTGTGCTGTTATTGCCCCATAACTTACATGGGGTTGACCAAACTTGCAGAAACATGTTAATTTCTGCTGAAAAACACGTTTTGGCACTTTCTGCACACTGGGGTTAAGAGCTGAGTGTGTGGGCTCTTCTGAGCCTTGCAGTTACATTGGGATCCTGAAGTCTGAAAAAACGCATTCATTTCGGGCTGAAAAGCACGTTTTGAAAAGTGTGCTGTTATTGCCCCATAACTTACATGGGGTTGACCAAACTTGCAGAAACATGTTTATTTCTGCTGAAAAAACACGTTTTGGCACTTTCTGCATACTGGGGTTAAGAGCTGAGTGTGTGGGCTCTTCTGAGCCTTGCAGATACTTAGGGATACAGCTGTCTGAAAAAACGCGTTTATTTCGGGCTGAAAAACACGTTTTGAAAAGTGTGCTGTTACTGCCCCATAAGTTTCATGGGGGTGACCAAACTTGCAGAAACATGTTTATTTCTGGTGAAAAACATGTTTAGACACTTTCTGCACACTGGGGTTAAGATCTGAGTGTGTGGGCTCTTCTGAGCCTTGCAGTTACATGGGAATTCAGTTGTCTGAAAAAACACGTTTATTTCGGGCTGAAAAACACGTTTTGAAAAGTGTGCTGTTATTGCCCCATAACTTACATGGGGTTGACCAAACTTGCAGAAACATGTTAATTTCTGCTGAAAAACACGTTTTGGCACTTTCTGCACACTGGGGTTAAGAGCTGAGTGTGTGGGCTCTTCTGAGCCTTGCAGTTACATGGGAATTCAGTTGACTGAAAAAACGCGTTTATTTCGGGCTGAAAAACACGTTTTGAAAAGTGTGCTGTTACTGCCCCATAAGTTGCATGGGGGTGACCAAACTTGCAGAAACATGTTTATTTCTGCTGAAAAAACATGTTTAGACACTTTCTGCACACTGGGATTAAGAGCTGAGTGTGTGGGCTCCTCTGAGCCTTGCAGTTACATGGGAATTCAGTTGTCTGAAGAAACGCTTTTATTTCGGGCTGAAAAACACGTTTTGAAAAGTGTGCTGTTTTGCCCCATAACTTACATGGGGTTGACCAAACTTGCAGAAACATGTTTATTTCTGCTGAAAAACATGTTTAGACACGTTCTGCACACTGGGGTTAAGATCTTAGTGTGTGGGCTCTTCTGAGCCTTGCAGTTACATGGGAATTCAGTTGTCTGAAAAAACGCGTTTATTTCGGGATGAAAAACACGTTTTGAAAAGTGTTCTGTTACTGCCCCATGAGTTGCATGGGGGTGACCAAACTTGCAGAAACATGCTTATTTCTGCTGAAAAACATGTTTTGACACTTTCAGCACACTTGGGTTAAGAGCTGAGTGTTTGGGCTCTTCTGAGACTTGCAGTTATATTGGGATTCTGAAGCCTGAAAAAACGCGTTTATTTCGGGCTGAAAAACACGTTTTGAAAAGTGTGCTGTTACTGCCCCATAACTTACATGGGGTTGACCAAACTTGCAGAAACATGTTTATTTCTGCTGAAAAACACGTTTTGGGACTTTCTGCATACTGGGGTTAAGAGCTGAGTGTATGGGCTCTTCTGAGCCTTGCAGATACATAGGGATACAGCTGTCTGAAAAAATGCGTTTATTTCGGGCTGAAAAACACGTTCTGAAAAGTGTGCTGTTACTGCCCCATAAGTTGCATGGGGGTGACCAAACTTGCAGAAACATGTTTATTTCTGCTGAAAAAACACGTTTTGGCACTTTCTGCATACTGGGGTTAAGAGCTGAGTGTGTGGGCTCTTCTGAGCCTTGCAGTTACATGGGGATTCAGTTGACTGAAAAAACGCGTTTATTTCGGGCTGAAAAACACGTTTTGAAAAGTGTGCTGTTACTGCCCCATAACTTACATGGGGTTGACCAAACTTGCAGAAACATGTTTATTTCTGCTGAAAAACATGTTTAGACACTTTCTGCACACTGGGATTAAGAGCTGAGTGTGTGGGCTCTTCTGAGCCTTGCAGTTACATTGGGATCCTGAAGTCTGAAAAAACGCGTTCATTTCGGGCTGAAAAGCACGTTTTGAAAAGTGTGCTGTTATTGCCCCATAACTTACATGGGGTTGACCAAACTTGCAGAAACATGTTTATTTCTGCTGAAAAAACACGTTTTGGCACTTTCTGCATACTGGGGTTAAGAGCTGAGTGTGTGGGCTCTTCTGAGCCTTGCAGATACTTAGGGATACAGCTGTCTGAAAAAACGCGTTTATTTCGGGCTGAAAAACACGTTTTGAAAAGTGTGCTGTTACTGCCCCATAAGTTTCATGGGGGTGACCAAACTTGCAGAAACATGTTTATTTCTGGTGAAAAACATGTTTAGACACTTTCTGCACACTGGGGTTAAGATCTGAGTGTGTGGGCTCTTCTGAGCCTTGCAGTTACATGGGAATTCAGTTGTCTGAAAAAACGCGTTTATTTCGGGCTGAAAAACACGTTTTGAAAAGTGTGCTGTTATTGCCCCATAACTTACATGGGGTTGACCAAACTTGCAGAAACATGTTAATTTCTGCTGAAAAACACGTTTTGGCACTTTCTGCACACTGGGGTTAAGAGCTGAGTGTGTGGGCTCTTCTGAGCCTTGCAGTTACATGGGAATTCAGTTGACTGAAAAAACGCGTTTATTTCGGGCTGAAAAACACGTTTTGAAAAGTGTGCTGTTACTGCCCCATAAGTTGCATGGGGGTGACCAAACTTGCAGAAACATGTTTATTTCTGCTGAAAAAACATGTTTAGACACTTTCTGCACACTGGGATTAAGAGCTGAGTGTGTGGGCTCCTCTGAGCCTTGCAGTTACATGGGAATTCAGTTGTCTGAAAAAACGCTTTTATTTCGGGCTGAAAAACACGTCTTGAAAAGTGTGCTGTTACTGCCCCATAACTTACATGGGGTTGACCAAACTTGCAGAAACATGTTTATTTCTGCTGAAAAACATGTTTAGACACGTTCTGCACACTGGGGTTAAGATCTTAGTGTGTGGGCTCTTCTGAGCCTTGCAGTTACATGGGAATTCAGTTGTCTGAAAAAACGCGTTTATTTCGGGATGAAAAACACGTTTTGAAAAGTGTTCTGTTACTGCCCCATGAGTTGCATGGGGGTGACCAATCTTGCAGAAACATGCTTATTTCTGCTGAAAAACATGTTTTGACACTTTCAGCACACTTGGGTTAAGAGCTGAGTGTTTGGGCTCTTCTGAGCCTTGCAGTTACATGGGAATTCAGTTGTCTGAAAAAACGCGTTTATTTCGGGATGAAAAACACGTTTTGAAAAGTGTGCTGTTATTGCCCCATAACTTACATGGGGTTGACCAAACTTGCAGAAACATGTTTATTTCTGCTGAAAAAACACGTTTTGGCACTTTCTGCATACTGGGGTTAAGAGCTGAGTGTGTGGGCTCTTCTGAGCCTTGCAGATACTTAGGGATACAGCTGTCTGAAAAAACGCGTTTATTTCGGGCTGAAAAACACGTTTTGAAAAGTGTGCTGTTACTGCCCCATAAGTTTCATGGGGGTGACCAAACTTGCAGAAACATGTTTATTTCTGGTGAAAAACATGTTTAGACACTTTCTGCACACTGGGGTTAAGATCTGAGTGTGTGGGCTCTTCTGAGCCTTGCAGTTACATGGGAATTCAGTTGTCTGAAAAAACGCGTTTATTTCGGGCTGAAAAACACGTTTTGAAAAGTGTGCTGTTATTGCCCCATAACTTACATGGGGTTGACCAAACTTGCAGAAACATGTTAATTTCTGCTGAAAAACACGTTTTGGCACTTTCTGCACACTGGGGTTAAGAGCTGAGTGTGTGGGCTCTTCTGAGCCTTGCAGTTACATGGGAATTCAGTTGACTGAAAAAACGCGTTTATTTCGGGCTGAAAAACACGTTTTGAAAAGTGTGCTGTTACTGCCCCATAAGTTGCATGGGGGTGACCAAACTTGCAGAAACATGTTTATTTCTGCTGAAAAAACATGTTTAGACACTTTCTGCACACTGGGATTAAGAGCTGAGTGTGTGGGCTCCTCTGAGCCTTGCAGTTACATGGGAATTCAGTTGTCTGAAAAAACGCTTTTATTTCGGGCTGAAAAACACGTCTTGAAAAGTGTGCTGTTACTGCCCCATAACTTACATGGGGTTGACCAAACTTGCAGAAACATGTTTATTTCTGCTGAAAAACATGTTTAGACACGTTCTGCACACTGGGGTTAAGATCTTAGTGTGTGGGCTCTTCTGAGCCTTGCAGTTACATGGGAATTCAGTTGTCTGAAAAAACGCGTTTATTTCGGGATGAAAAACACGTTTTGAAAAGTGTTCTGTTACTGCCCCATGAGTTGCATGGGGGTGACCAATCTTGCAGAAACATGCTTATTTCTGCTGAAAAACATGTTTTGACACTTTCAGCACACTTGGGTTAAGAGCTGAGTGTTTGGGCTCTTCTGAGCCTTGCAGTTACATGGGAATTCAGTTGTCTGAAAAAACGCGTTTATTTCGGGATGAAAAACACGTTTTGAAAAGTGTGCTGTTATTGCCCCATAACTTACATGGGGTTGACCAAACTTGCAGAAACATGTTTATTTCTGCTGAAAAAACACGTTTTGGCACTTTCTGCATACTGGGGTTAAGAGCTGAGTGTGTGGGCTCTTCTGAGCCTTGCAGATACTTAGGGATACAGCTGTCTGAAAAAACGCGTTTATTTCGGGCTGAAAAACACGTTTTGAAAAGTGTGCTGTTACTGCCCCATAAGTTTCATGGGGGTGACCAAACTTGCAGAAACATGTTTATTTCTGGTGAAAAACATGTTTAGACACTTTCTGCACACTGGGGTTAAGATCTGAGTGTGTGGGCTCTTCTGAGCCTTGCAGTTACATGGGAATTCAGTTGTCTGAAAAAACGCGTTTATTTCGGGCTGAAAAACACGTTTTGAAAAGTGTGCTGTTATTGCCCCATAACTTACATGGGGTTGACCAAACTTGCAGAAACATGTTAATTTCTGCTGAAAAACACGTTTTGGCACTTTCTGCACACTGGGGTTAAGAGCTGAGTGTGTGGGCTCTTCTGAGCCTTGCAGTTACATGGGAATTCAGTTGACTGAAAAAACGCGTTTATTTCGGGCTGAAAAACACGTTTTGAAAAGTGTGCTGTTACTGCCCCATAAGTTGCATGGGGGTGACCAAACTTGCAGAAACATGTTTATTTCTGCTGAAAAAACATGTTTAGACACTTTCTGCACACTGGGATTAAGAGCTGAGTGTGTGGGCTCCTCTGAGCCTTGCAGTTACATGGGAATTCAGTTGTCTGAAAAAACGCTTTTATTTCGGGCTGAAAAACACGTCTTGAAAAGTGTGCTGTTACTGCCCCATAACTTACATGGGGTTGACCAAACTTGCAGAAACATGTTTATTTCTGCTGAAAAACATGTTTAGACACGTTCTGCACACTGGGGTTAAGATCTTAGTGTGTGGGCTCTTCTGAGCCTTGCAGTTACATGGGAATTCAGTTGTCTGAAAAAACGCGTTTATTTCGGGATGAAAAACACGTTTTGAAAAGTGTTCTGTTACTGCCCCATGAGTTGCATGGGGGTGACCAATCTTGCAGAAACATGCTTATTTCTGCTGAAAAACATGTTTTGACACTTTCAGCACACTTGGGTTAAGAGCTGAGTGTTTGGGCTCTTCTGAGCCTTGCAGTTATATTGGGATTCTGAAGCCTGAAAAAACGCGTTTATTTCGGGCTGAAAAACACGTTTTGAAAAGTGTGCTGTTACTGCCCCATAACTTACATGGGGTTGACCAAACTTGCAGAAACATGTTTATTTCTGCTGAAAAACACGTTTTGGCACTTTCTGCATACTGGGGTTAAGAGCTGAGTGTATGGGCTCTTCTGAGCCTTGCAGATACATAGGGATACAGCTGTCTGAAAAAATGCGTTTATTTCGGGCTGAAAAACACGTTCTGAAAAGTGTGCTGTTACTGCCCCATAAGTTGCATGGGGGTGACCAAACTTGCAGAAACATGTTTATTTCTGCTGAAAAAACACGTTTTGGCACTTTCTGCATACTGGGGTTAAGAGCTGAGTGTGTGGGCTCTTCTGAGCCTTGCAGATACTTAGGGATACAGCTGTCTGAAAAAACGCGTTTATTTCGGGCTGAAAAACACGTTTTGAAAAGTGTGCTGTTACTGCCCCATAAGTTGCATGGGGGTGACCAAACTTGCAGAAACATGTTTATTTCTGCTGAAAAACATGTTTAAACACTTTCTGCACACTGGGGTTAAGATCTGAGTGTGTGGGCTCTTCTGAGCCTTGCAGTTACATGGGAATTCAGTTGTCTGAAAAAACGCGTTTATTTCGGGCTGAAAAACACGTTTTGAAAAGTGTGCTGTTACTGCCCCATAACTTACATGGGGGTGACCAAACTTGCAGAAACATGCTTATTTCTGCTGAAAAACATGTTTAGACACTTTCTGCACACTGGGGTTAAGAGCTGAGTGTGTGGGCTCTTCTGAGCCTTGCAGTTACATTGGGATCCTGAAGTCTGAAAAAACGCGTTCATTTCGGGCTGAAAAGCACGTTTTGAAAAGTGTGCTGTTATTGCCCCATAACTTACATGGGGTTGACCAAACTTGCAGAAACATGTTAATTTCTGCTGAAAAACACGTTTTGGCACTTTCTGCACACTGGGGTTAAGAGCTGAGTGTGTTGGCTCTTCTGAGCCTTGCAGTTACATGGGAATTCAGTTGACTGAAAAAACGCGTTTATTTCGGGCTGAAAAACACGTTTTGAAAAGTGTGCTGTTACTGCCCCATAAGTTGCATGGGGGTGACCAAACTTGCAGAAACATGTTTATTTCTGCTGAAAAAACACGTTTTGGCACTTTCTGCATACTGGGGTTAAGAGCTGAGTGTGTGGGCTCTTCTGAGCCTTGCAGTTACATGGGGATTCAGTTGACTGAAAAAACGCGTTTATTTCGGGCTGAAAAACACGTTTTGAAAAGTGTGCTGTTACTGCCCCATAAGTTGCATGGGGGTGACCAAACTTGCAGAAACATGTTTATTTCTGCTGAAAAAACATGTTTAGACACTTTCTGCACACTGGGATTAAGAGCTGAGTGTGTGGGCTCCTCTGAGCCTTGCAGTTACATGGGAATTCAGTTGTCTGAAGAAACGCTTTTATTTCGGGCTGAAAAACACGTTTTGAAAAGTGTGCTGTTACTGCCCCATAACTTACATGGGGTTGACCAAACTTGCAGAAACATGTTTATTTCTGCTGAAAAACATGTTTAGACACGTTCTGCACACTGGGGTTAAGATCTTAGTGTGTGGGCTCTTCTGAGCCTTGCAGTTACATGGGAATTCAGTTGTCTGAAAAAACGCGTTTATTTCGGGATGAAAAACACGTTTTGAAAAGTGTTCTGTTACTGCCCCATGAGTTGCATGGGGGTGACCAAACTTGCAGAAACATGCTTATTTCTGCTGAAAAACATGTTTTGACACTTTCAGCACACTTGGGTTAAGAGCTGAGTGTTTGGGCTCTTCTGAGACTTGCAGTTATATTGGGATTCTGAAGCCTGAAAAAACGCGTTTATTTCGGGCTGAAAAACACGTTTTGAAAAGTGTGCTGTTACTGCCCCATAACTTACATGGGGTTGACCAAACTTGCAGAAACATGTTTATTTCTGCTGAAAAACACGTTTTGGGACTTTCTGCATACTGGGGTTAAGAGCTGAGTGTATGGGCTCTTCTGAGCCTTGCAGATACATAGGGATACAGCTGTCTGAAAAAATGCGTTTATTTCAGGCTGAAAAACACGTTCTGAAAAGTGTGCTGTTACTGCCCCATAAGTTGCATGGGGGTGACCAAACTTGCAGAAACATGTTTATTTCTGCTGAAAAAACACGTTTTGGCACTTTCTGCATACTGGGGTTAAGAGCTGAGTGTGTGGGCTCTTCTGAGCCTTGCAGTTACATGGGGATTCAGTTGACTGAAAAAACGCGTTTATTTCGGGCTGAAAAACACGTTTTGAAAAGTGTGCTGTTACTGCCCCATAACTTACATGGGGTTGACCAAACTTGCAGAAACATGTTTATTTCTGCTGAAAAACATGTTTAGACACTTTCTGCACACTGGGATTAAGAGCTGAGTGTGTGGGCTCTTCTGAGCCTTGCAGTTACATTGGGATCCTGAAGTCTGAAAAAACGCGTTCATTTCGGGCTGAAAAGCACGTTTTGAAAAGTGTGCTGTTATTGCCCCATAACTTACATGGGGTTGACCAAACTTGCAGAAACATGTTTATTTCTGCTGAAAAAACACGTTTTGGCACTTTCTGCATACTGGGGTTAAGAGCTGAGTGTGTGGGCTCTTCTGAGCCTTGCAGATACTTAGGGATACAGCTGTCTGAAAAAACGCGTTTATTTCGGGCTGAAAAACACGTTTTGAAAAGTGTGCTGTTACTGCCCCATAAGTTTCATGGGGGTGACCAAACTTGCAGAAACATGTTTATTTCTGGTGAAAAACATGTTTAGACACTTTCTGCACACTGGGGTTAAGATCTGAGTGTGTGGGCTCTTCTGAGCCTTGCAGTTACATGGGAATTCAGTTGTCTGAAAAAACGCGTTTATTTCGGGCTGAAAAACACGTTTTGAAAAGTGTGCTGTTATTGCCCCATAACTTACATGGGGTTGACCAAACTTGCAGAAACATGTTAATTTCTGCTGAAAAACACGTTTTGGCACTTTCTGCACACTGGGGTTAAGAGCTGAGTGTGTGGGCTCTTCTGAGCCTTGCAGTTACATGGGAATTCAGTTGACTGAAAAAACGCGTTTATTTCGGGCTGAAAAACACGTTTTGAAAAGTGTGCTGTTACTGCCCCATAAGTTGCATGGGGGTGACCAAACTTGCAGAAACATGTTTATTTCTGCTGAAAAAACATGTTTAGACACTTTCTGCACACTGGGATTAAGAGCTGAGTGTGTGGGCTCCTCTGAGCCTTGCAGTTACATGGGAATTCAGTTGTCTGAAAAAACGCTTTTATTTCGGGCTGAAAAACACGTCTTGAAAAGTGTGCTGTTACTGCCCCATAACTTACATGGGGTTGACCAAACTTGCAGAAACATGTTTATTTCTGCTGAAAAACATGTTTAGACACGTTCTGCACACTGGGGTTAAGATCTTAGTGTGTGGGCTCTTCTGAGCCTTGCAGTTACATGGGAATTCAGTTGTCTGAAAAAACGCGTTTATTTCGGGATGAAAAACACGTTTTGAAAAGTGTTCTGTTACTGCCCCATGAGTTGCATGGGGGTGACCAATCTTGCAGAAACATGCTTATTTCTGCTGAAAAACATGTTTTGACACTTTCAGCACACTTGGGTTAAGAGCTGAGTGTTTGGGCTCTTCTGAGCCTTGCAGTTACATGGGAATTCAGTTGTCTGAAAAAACGCGTTTATTTCGGGATGAAAAACACGTTTTGAAAAGTGTGCTGTTATTGCCCCATAACTTACATGGGGTTGACCAAACTTGCAGAAACATGTTTATTTCTGCTGAAAAAACACGTTTTGGCACTTTCTGCATACTGGGGTTAAGAGCTGAGTGTGTGGGCTCTTCTGAGCCTTGCAGATACTTAGGGATACAGCTGTCTGAAAAAACGCGTTTATTTCGGGCTGAAAAACACGTTTTGAAAAGTGTGCTGTTACTGCCCCATAAGTTTCATGGGGGTGACCAAACTTGCAGAAACATGTTTATTTCTGGTGAAAAACATGTTTAGACACTTTCTGCACACTGGGGTTAAGATCTGAGTGTGTGGGCTCTTCTGAGCCTTGCAGTTACATGGGAATTCAGTTGTCTGAAAAAACGCGTTTATTTCGGGCTGAAAAACACGTTTTGAAAAGTGTGCTGTTATTGCCCCATAACTTACATGGGGTTGACCAAACTTGCAGAAACATGTTAATTTCTGCTGAAAAACACGTTTTGGCACTTTCTGCACACTGGGGTTAAGAGCTGAGTGTGTGGGCTCTTCTGAGCCTTGCAGTTACATGGGAATTCAGTTGACTGAAAAAACGCGTTTATTTCGGGCTGAAAAACACGTTTTGAAAAGTGTGCTGTTACTGCCCCATAAGTTGCATGGGGGTGACCAAACTTGCAGAAACATGTTTATTTCTGCTGAAAAAACATGTTTAGACACTTTCTGCACACTGGGATTAAGAGCTGAGTGTGTGGGCTCCTCTGAGCCTTGCAGTTACATGGGAATTCAGTTGTCTGAAAAAACGCTTTTATTTCGGGCTGAAAAACACGTCTTGAAAAGTGTGCTGTTACTGCCCCATAACTTACATGGGGTTGACCAAACTTGCAGAAACATGTTTATTTCTGCTGAAAAACATGTTTAGACACGTTCTGCACACTGGGGTTAAGATCTTAGTGTGTGGGCTCTTCTGAGCCTTGCAGTTACATGGGAATTCAGTTGTCTGAAAAAACGCGTTTATTTCGGGATGAAAAACACGTTTTGAAAAGTGTTCTGTTACTGCCCCATGAGTTGCATGGGGGTGACCAATCTTGCAGAAACATGCTTATTTCTGCTGAAAAACATGTTTTGACACTTTCAGCACACTTGGGTTAAGAGCTGAGTGTTTGGGCTCTTCTGAGCCTTGCAGTTATATTGGGATTCTGAAGCCTGAAAAAACGCGTTTATTTCGGGCTGAAAAACACGTTTTGAAAAGTGTGCTGTTACTGCCCCATAACTTACATGGGGTTGACCAAACTTGCAGAAACATGTTTATTTCTGCTGAAAAACACGTTTTGGCACTTTCTGCATACTGGGGTTAAGAGCTGAGTGTATGGGCTCTTCTGAGCCTTGCAGATACATAGGGATACAGCTGTCTGAAAAAATGCGTTTATTTCGGGCTGAAAAACACGTTCTGAAAAGTGTGCTGTTACTGCCCCATAAGTTGCATGGGGGTGACCAAACTTGCAGAAACATGTTTATTTCTGCTGAAAAAACACGTTTTGGCACTTTCTGCATACTGGGGTTAAGAGCTGAGTGTGTGGGCTCTTCTGAGCCTTGCAGATACTTAGGGATACAGCTGTCTGAAAAAACGCGTTTATTTCGGGCTGAAAAACACGTTTTGAAAAGTGTGCTGTTACTGCCCCATAAGTTGCATGGGGGTGACCAAACTTGCAGAAACATGTTTATTTCTGCTGAAAAACATGTTTAAACACTTTCTGCACACTGGGGTTAAGATCTGAGTGTGTGGGCTCTTCTGAGCCTTGCAGTTACATGGGAATTCAGTTGTCTGAAAAAACGCGTTTATTTCGGGCTGAAAAACACGTTTTGAAAAGTGTGCTGTTACTGCCCCATAACTTACATGGGGGTGACCAAACTTGCAGAAACATGCTTATTTCTGCTGAAAAACATGTTTAGACACTTTCTGCACACTGGGGTTAAGAGCTGAGTGTGTGGGCTCTTCTGAGCCTTGCAGTTACATTGGGATCCTGAAGTCTGAAAAAACGCGTTCATTTCGGGCTGAAAAGCACGTTTTGAAAAGTGTGCTGTTATTGCCCCATAACTTACATGGGGTTGACCAAACTTGCAGAAACATGTTAATTTCTGCTGAAAAACACGTTTTGGCACTTTCTGCACACTGGGGTTAAGAGCTGAGTGTGTTGGCTCTTCTGAGCCTTGCAGTTACATGGGAATTCAGTTGACTGAAAAAACGCGTTTATTTCGGGCTGAAAAACACGTTTTGAAAAGTGTGCTGTTACTGCCCCATAAGTTGCATGGGGGTGACCAAACTTGCAGAAACATGTTTATTTCTGCTGAAAAAACACGTTTTGGCACTTTCTGCATACTGGGGTTAAGAGCTGAGTGTGTGGGCTCTTCTGAGCCTTGCAGTTACATGGGGATTCAGTTGACTGAAAAAACGCGTTTATTTCGGGCTGAAAAACACGTTTTGAAAAGTGTGCTGTTACTGCCCCATAACTTACATGGGGTTGACCAAACTTGCAGAAACATGTTTATTTCTGCTGAAAAACATGTTTAGACACTTTCTGCACACTGGGATTAAGAGCTGAGTGTGTGGGCTCCTCTGAGCCTTGCAGTTACATGGGAATTCAGTTGTCTGAAAAAACGCTTTTATTTCGGGCTGAAAAACACGTTTTGAAAAGTGTGCTGTTACTGCCCCATAAGTTGCATGGGGGTGACCAAACTTGCAGAAACATGTTTATTTCTGCTGAAAAAACACGTTTTGGCACTTTCTGCATACTGGGGTTAAGAGCTGAGTGTGTGGGCTCTTCTGAGCCTTGCAGTTACATTGGGATCCTGAAGTCTGAAAAAACGCGTTCATTTCGGGCTGAAAAGCACGTTTTGAAAAGTGTACTGTTATTGCCCCATAACTTACATGGGGTTGACCAAACTTGCAGAAACATGTTTATTTCTGCTGAAAAAACACGTTTTGGCACTTTCTGCATACTGGGGTTAAGAGCTGAGTGTGTGGGCTCTTCTGAGCCTTGCAGTTACATTGGGATCCTGAAGTCTGAAAAAACGCGTTCATTTCGGGCTGAAAAGCACGTTTTGAAAAGTGTGCTGTTACTGCCCCATAACTTACATGGGGTTGACCAAACTTGCAGAAACATGTTTATTTCTGCTGAAAAACATGTTTAGACACTTTCTGCACACTGGGGTTAAGATCTTAGTGTGTGGGCTCCTCTGAGCCTTGCAGTTACATGGGAATTCAGTTGTCTGAAAAAACGCTTTTATTTCGGGCTGAAAAACACGTTTTGAAAAGTGTGCTGTTACTGCCCCATAACTTACATGGGGTTGACCAAACTTGCAGAAACATGTTTATTTCTGCTGAAAAACACGTTTTGGCACTTTCTGCATACTGGGGTTAAGAGCTGAGTGTATGGGCTCTTCTGAGCCTTGCAGATACATAGGGATACAGCTGTCTGAAAAAATGCGTTTATTTCGGGCTGAAAAACACGTTCTGAAAAGTGTGCTGTTACTGCCCCATAAGTTGCATGGGGGTGACCAAACTTGCAGAAACATGTTTATTTCTGCTGAAAAAACACGTTTTGGCACTTTCTGCATACTGGGGTTAAGAGCTGAGTGTGTGGGCTCTTCTGAGCCTTGCAGATACTTAGGGATACAGCTGTCTGAAAAAACGCGTTTATTTCGGGCTGAAAAACACGTTTTGAAAAGTGTGCTGTTACTGCCCCATAAGTTGCATGGGGGTGACCAAACTTGCAGAAACATGTTTATTTCTGCTGAAAAACATGTTTAAACACTTTCTGCACACTGGGGTTAAGATCTCAGTGTGTGGGCTCTTCTGAGCCTTGCAGTTACATGGGAATTCAGTTGTCTGAAAAAACGCGTTTATTTCGGGCTGAAAAACACGTTTTGAAAAGTGTGCTGTTACTGCCCCATAACTTACATGGGGGTGACCAAACTTGCAGAAACATGCTTATTTCTGCTGAAAAACATGTTTAGACACTTTCTGCACACTGGGGTTAAGAGCTGAGTGTGTGGGCTCTTCTGAGCCTTGCAGTTACATTGGGATCCTGAAGTCTGAAAAAACGCGTTCATTTCGGGCTGAAAAGCACGTTTTGAAAAGTGTGCTGTTATTGCCCCATAACTTACATGGGGTTGACCAAACTTGCAGAAACATGTTAATTTCTGCTGAAAAACACGTTTTGGCACTTTCTGCACACTGGGGTTAAGAGCTGAGTGTGTTGGCTCTTCTGAGCCTTGCAGTTACATGGGAATTCAGTTGACTGAAAAAACGCGTTTATTTCGGGCTGAAAAACATGTTTTGAAAAGTGTGCTGTTACTGCCCCATAAGTTGCATGGGGGTGACCAAACTTGCAGAAACATGTTTATTTCTGCTGAAAAAACACGTTTTGGCACTTTCTGCATACTGGGGTTAAGAGCTGAGTGTGTGGGCTCTTCTGAGCCTTGCAGTTACATGGGGATTCAGTTGACTGAAAAAACGCGTTTATTTCGGGCTGAAAAACACGTTTTGAAAAGTGTGCTGTTACTGCCCCATAACTTACATGGGGTTGACCAAACTTGCAGAAACATGTTTATTTCTGCTGAAAAACATGTTTAGACACTTTCTGCACACTGGGATTAAGAGCTGAGTGTGTGGGCTCCTCTGAGCCTTGCAGTTACATGGGAATTCAGTTGTCTGAAAAAACGCTTTTATTTCGGGCTGAAAAACACGTTTTGAAAAGTGTGCTGTTACTGCCCCATAACTTACATGGGGTTGACCAAACTTGCAGAAACATGTTTATTTCTGCTGAAAAACATGTTTAGACACGTTCTGCACACTGGGGTTAAGATCTTAGTGTGTGGGCTCTTCTGAGCCTTGCAGTTACATGGGAATTCAGTTGTCTGAAAAAACGCGTTTATTTCGGGATGAAAAACACGTTTTGAAAAGTGTTCTGTTACTGCCCCATGAGTTGCATGGGGGTGACCAAACTTGCAGAAACATGCTTATTTCTGCTGAAAAACATGTTTTGACACTTTCAGCACACTTGGGTTAAGAGCTTAGTGTTTGGGCTCTTCTGAGACTTGCAGTTATATTGGGATTCTGAAGCCTGAAAAAACGTGTTTATTTCGGGCTGAAAAACACGTTTTGAAAAGTGTGCTGTTACTGCCCCATAACTTACATGGGGGTGACCAAACTTGCAGAAACATGTTTATTTCTGCTGAAAAAACACGTTTTGGCACTTTCTGCATACTGGGGTTAAGAGCTGAGTGTGTGGGCTCTTCTGAGCCTTGCAGTTACATTGGGATCCTGAAGTCTGAAAAAACGCGTTCATTTCGGGCTGAAAAGCACGTTTTGAAAAGTGTGCTGTTATTGCCCCATAACTTACATGGGGTTGACCAAACTTGCAGAAACATGTTTATTTCTGCTGAAAAAACACGTTTTGGCACTTTCTGCATACTGGGGTTAAGAGCTGAGTGTGTGGGCTCTTCTGAGCCTTGCAGATACTTAGGGATACAGCTGTCTGAAAAAACGCGTTTATTTCGGGCTGAAAAACACGTTTTGAAAAGTGTGCTGTTACTGCCCCATAAGTTTCATGGGGGTGACCAAACTTGCAGAAACATGTTTATTTCTGGTGAAAAACATGTTTAGACACTTTCTGCACACTGGGGTTAAGATCTGAGTGTGTGGGCTCTTCTGAGCCTTGCAGTTACATGGGAATTCAGTTGTCTGAAAAAACGCTTTTATTTCGGGCTGAAAAACACGTTTTGAAAAGTGTGCTGTTACTGCCCCATAACTTACATGGGGTTGACCAAACTTGCAGAAACATGTTTATTTCTGCTGAAAAACATGTTTAGACACGTTCTGCACACTGGGGTTAAGATCTTAGTGTGTGGGCTCTTCTGAGCCTTGCAGTTACATGGGAATTCAGTTGTCTGAAAAAACGCGTTTATTTCGGGATGAAAAACACTTTTTGAAAAGTGTTCTGTTACTGCCCCATGAGTTGCATGGGGGTGACCAAACTTGCAGAAACATGCTTATTTCTGCTGAAAAACATGTTTTGACACTTTCAGCACACTTGGGTTAAGAGCTGAGTGTTTGGGCTCTTCTGAGCCTTGCAGTTATATTGGGATTCTGAAGCCTGAAAAAACGCGTTTATTTCGGGCTGAAAAACACGTTTTGAAAAGTGTGCTGTTACTGCCCCATAACTTACATGGGGTTGACCAAACTTGCAGAAACATGTTTATTTCTGCTGAAAAACACGTTTTGGCACTTTCTGCATACTGGGGTTAAGAGCTGAGTGTATGGGCTCTTCTGAGCCTTGCAGATACATAGGGATACAGCTGTCTGAAAAAATGCGTTTATTTCGGGCTGAAAAACACGTTCTGAAAAGTGTGCTGTTACTGCCCCATAAGTTGCATGGGGGTGACCAAACTTGCAGAAACATGTTTATTTCTGCTGAAAAAACACGTTTTGGCACTTTCTGCATACTGGGGTTAAGAGCTGAGTGTGTGGGCTCTTCTGAGCCTTGCAGATACTTAGGGATACAGCTGTCTGAAAAAACGCGTTTATTTCGGGCTGAAAAACACGTTTTGAAAAGTGTGCTGTTACTGCCCCATAAGTTGCATGGGGGTGACCAAACTTGCAGAAACATGTTTATTTCTGCTGAAAAACATGTTTAAACACTTTCTGCACACTGGGGTTAAGATCTGAGTGTGTGGGCTCTTCTGAGCCTTGCAGTTACATGGGAATTCAGTTGTCTGAAAAAACGCGTTTATTTCGGGCTGAAAAACACGTTTTGAAAAGTGTGCTGTTACTGCCCCATAACTTACATGGGGGTGACCAAACTTGCAGAAACATGCTTATTTCTGCTGAAAAACATGTTTAGACACTTTCTGCACACTGGGGTTAAGAGCTGAGTGTGTGGGCTCTTCTGAGCCTTGCAGTTACATTGGGATCCTGAAGTCTGAAAAAACGCGTTCATTTCGGGCTGAAAAGCACGTTTTGAAAAGTGTGCTGTTATTGCCCCATAACTTACATGGGGTTGACCAAACTTGCAGAAACATGTTAATTTCTGCTGAAAAACACGTTTTGGCACTTTCTGCACACTGGGGTTAAGAGCTGAGTGTGTTGGCTCTTCTGAGCCTTGCAGTTACATGGGAATTCAGTTGACTGAAAAAACGCGTTTATTTCGGGCTGAAAAACACGTTTTGAAAAGTGTGCTGTTACTGCCCCATAAGTTGCATGGGGGTGACCAAACTTGCAGAAACATGTTTATTTCTGCTGAAAAACATGTTTAAACACTTTCTGCACACTGGGGTTAAGATCTGAGTGTGTGGGCTCTTCTGAGCCTTGCAGTTACATAGGAATTCAGTTGTCTGAAAAAACGCGTTTATTTCGGGCTGAAAAACACGTTTTGAAAAGTGTGCTGTTACTGCCCCATAACTTACATGGGGGTGACCAAACTTGCAGAAACATGCTTATTTCTGCTGAAAAACATGTTTAGACACTTTCTGCACACTGGGGTTAAGAGCTGAGTGTGTGGGCTCTTCTGAGCCTTGCAGTTACATTGGGATCCTGAAGTCTGAAAAAACGCGTTCATTTCGGGCTGAAAAGCACGTTTTGAAAAGTGTGCTGTTATTGCCCCATAACTTACATGGGGTTGACCAAACTTGCAGAAACATGTTAATTTCTGCTGAAAAACACGTTTTGGCACTTTCTGCACACTGGGGTTAAGAGCTGAGTGTGTTGGCTCTTCTGAGCCTTGCAGTTACATGGGAATTCAGTTGACTGAAAAAACGCGTTTATTTCGGGCTGAAAAACATGTTTTGAAAAGTGTGCTGTTACTGCCCCATAAGTTGCATGGGGGTGACCAAACTTGCAGAAACATGTTTATTTCTGCTGAAAAAACACGTTTTGGCACTTTCTGCATACTGGGGTTAAGAGCTGAGTGTGTGGGCTCTTCTGAGCCTTGCAGTTACATGGGGATTCAGTTGACTGAAAAAACGCGTTTATTTCGGGCTGAAAAACACGTTTTGAAAAGTGTGCTGTTACTGCCCCATAACTTACATGGGGTTGAAAAAACTTGCAGAAACATGTTTATTTCTGCTGAAAAACATGTTTAGACACTTTCTGCACACTGGGATTAAGAGCTGAGTGTGTGGGCTCCTCTGAGCCTTGCAGTTACATGGGAATTCAGTTGTCTGAAAAAACGCTTTTATTTCGGGCTGAAAAACACGTTTTGAAAAGTGTGCTGTTACTGCCCCATAACTTACATGGGGTTGACCAAACTTGCAGAAACATGTTTATTTCTGCTGAAAAACATGTTTAGACACGTTCTGCACACTGGGGTTAAGATCTTAGTGTGTGGGCTCTTCTGAGCCTTGCAGTTACATGGGAATTCAGTTGTCTGAAAAAACGCGTTTATTTCGGGATGAAAAACACGTTTTGAAAAGTGTTCTGTTACTGCCCCATGAGTTGCATGGGGGTGACCAAACTTGCAGAAACATGCTTATTTCTGCTGAAAAACATGTTTTGACACTTTCAGCACACTTGGGTTAAGAGCTTAGTGTTTGGGCTCTTCTGAGACTTGCAGTTATATTGGGATTCTGAAGCCTGAAAAAACGTGTTTATTTCGGGCTGAAAAACACGTTTTGAAAAATGTGCTGTTACTGCCCCATAACTTACATGGGGTTGACCAAACTTGCAGAAACATGTTTATTTCTGCTGAAAAACACGTTTTGGCACGTTCTGCATACTGGGGTTAAGAGCTGAGTGTATGGGCTCTTCTGAGCCTTGCAGATACATAGGGATACAGCTGTCTGAAAAAATGCGTTTATTTCAAGCTGAAAAACACGTTCTGAAAAGTGCGCTGTTACTGCCCCATAAGTTGCATGGGGGTGACCAAACTTGCAGAAACATGTTTATTTCTGCTGAAAAAACACGTTTTGGCACTTTCTGCATACTGGGGTTAAGAGCTGAGTGTGTGGGCTCTTCTGAGCCTTGCAGTTACATTGGGATCCTGAAGTCTGAAAAAACGCGTTCATTTCGGGCTGAAAAGCACGTTTTGAAAAGTGTGCTGTTATTGCCCCATAACTTACATGGGGTTGACCAAACTTGCAGAAACATGTTTATTTCTGCTGAAAAAACACGTTTTGGCACTTTCTGCATACTGGGGTTAAGAGCTGAGTGTGTGGGCTCTTCTGAGCCTTGCAGATACTTAGGGATACAGCTGTCTGAAAAAACGCGTTTATTTCGGGCTGAAAAACACGTTTTGAAAAGTGTGCTGTTACTGCCCCATAAGTTTCATGGGGGTGACCAAACTTGCAGAAACATGTTTATTTCTGGTGAAAAACATGTTTAGACACTTTCTGCACACTGGGGTTAAGATCTGAGTGTGTGGGCTCTTCTGAGCCTTGCAGTTACATGGGAATTCAGTTGTCTGAAAAAACGCTTTTATTTCGGGCTGAAAAACACGTTTTGAAAAGTGTGCTGTTACTGCCCCATAACTTACATGGGGTTGACCAAACTTGCAGAAACATGTTTATTTCTGCTGAAAAACATGTTTAGACACGTTCTGCACACTGGGGTTAAGATCTTAGTGTGTGGGCTCTTCTGAGCCTTGCAGTTACATGGGAATTCAGTTGTCTGAAAAAACGCGTTTATTTCGGGATGAAAAACACTTTTTGAAAAGTGTTCTGTTACTGCCCCATGAGTTGCATGGGGGTGACCAAACTTGCAGAAACATGCTTATTTCTGCTGAAAAACATGTTTTGACACTTTCAGCACACTGGGGTTAAGACCTGAGTGTGTGGGCTCTTCTGAGCCTTGCAGTTACATAGGGATACAGCTGTCTGAAAAAATGCGTTTATTTCGGGCTGAAAAACACGTTCTGAAAAGTGTGCTGTTACTGCCCCATAAGTTGCATGGGGGTGACCAAACTTGCAGAAACATGTTTATTTCTGCTGAAAAAACACGTTTTGGCACTTTCTGCATACTGGGGTTAAGAGCTGAGTGTGTGGGCTCTTCTGAGCCTTGCAGATACTTAGGGATACAGCTGTCTGAAAAAACGCGTTTATTTCGGGCTGAAAAACACGTTTTGAAAAGTGTGCTGTTACTGCCCCATAAGTTGCATGGGGGTGACCAAACTTGCAGAAACATCTTTATTTCTGCTGAAAAACATGTTTAAACACTTTCTGCACACTGGGGTTAAGATCTGAGTGTGTGGGCTCTTCTGAGCCTTGCAGTTACATGGGAATTCAGTTGTCTGAAAAAACGCGTTTATTTCGGGCTGAAAAACACGTTTTGAAAAGTGTGCTGTTACTGCCCCATAACTTACATGGGGGTGACCAAACTTGCAGAAACATGCTTATTTCTGCTGAAAAACATGTTTAGACACTTTCTGCACACTGGGGTTAAGAGCTGAGTGTGTGGGCTCTTCTGAGCCTTGCAGTTACATTGGGATCCTGAAGTCTGAAAAAACGCGTTCATTTCGGGCTGAAAAGCACGTTTTGAAAAGTGTGCTGTTATTGCCCCATAACTTACATGGGGTTGACCAAACTTGCAGAAACATGTTAATTTCTGCTGAAAAACACGTTTTGGCACTTTCTGCACACTGGGGTTAAGAGCTGAGTGTGTTGGCTCTTCTGAGCCTTGCAGTTACATGGGAATTCAGTTGACTGAAAAAACGCGTTTATTTCGGGCTGAAAAACACGTTTTGAAAAGTGTGCTGTTACTGCCCCATAAGTTGCATGGGGGTGACCAAACTTGCAGAAACATGTTTATTTCTGCTGAAAAAACACGTTTTGGCACTTTCTGCATACTGGGGTTAAGAGCTGAGTGTGTGGGCTCTTCTGAGCCTTGCAGTTACATGGGAATTCAGTTGACTGAAAAAACGCGTTTATTTCGGGCTGAAAAACACGTTTTGAAAAGTGTGCTGTTACTGCCCCATAACTTACATGGGGTTGACCAAACTTGCAGAAACATGTTTATTTCTGCTGAAAAACATGTTTAGACACTTTCTGCACACTGGGATTAAGAGCTGAGTGTGTGGGCTCCTCTGAGCCTTGCAGTTACATGGGAATTCAGTTGTCTGAAAAAACGCTTTTATTTCGGGCTGAAAAACACGTTTTGAAAAGTGTGCTGTTACTGCCCCATAAGTTGCATGGGGGTGACCAAACTTGCAGAAACATGTTTATTTCTGCTGAAAAAACACGTTTTGGCACTTTCTGCATACTGGGGTTAAGAGCTGAGTGTGTGGGCTCTTCTGAGCCTTGCAGTTACATTGGGATCCTGAAGTCTGAAAAAACGCGTTCATTTCGGGCTGAAAAGCACGTTTTGAAAAGTGTACTGTTATTGCCCCATAACTTACATGGGGTTGACCAAACTTGCAGAAACATGTTTATTTCTGCTGAAAAAACACGTTTTGGCACTTTCTGCATACTGGGGTTAAGAGCTGAGTGTGTGGGCTCTTCTGAGCCTTGCAGTTACATTGGGATCCTGAAGTCTGAAAAAACGCGTTCATTTCGGGCTGAAAAGCACGTTTTGAAAAGTGTGCTGTTACTGCCCCATAACTTACATGGGGTTGACCAAACTTGCAGAAACATGTTTATTTCTGCTGAAAAACATGTTTAGACACGTTCTGCACACTGGGGTTAAGATCTTAGTGTGTGGGCTCTTCTGAGCCTTGCAGTTACATGGGAATTCAGTTGTCTGAAAAAACGCGTTTATTTCGGGATGAAAAACACTTTTTGAAAAGTGTTCTGTTACTGCCCATGAGTTGCATGGGGGTGACCAAACTTGCAGAAACATGCTTATTTCTGCTGAAAAATATGTTTTGACACTTTCAGCACACTTGGGTTAAGAGCTGAGTGTTTGGGCTCTTCTGAGCCTTGCAGTTATATTGGGATTCTGAAGCCTGAAAAAACGCGTTTATTTCGGGCTGAAAAACACGTTTTGAAAAGTGTGCTGTTACTGCCCCATAACTTACATGGGGTTGACCAAACTTGCAGAAACATGTTTATTTCTGCTGAAAAACACGTTTTGGCACTTTCTGCATACTGGGGTTAAGAGCTGAGTGTATGGGCTCTTCTGAGCCTTGCAGATACATAGGGATACAGCTGTCTGAAAAAATGCGTTTATTTCGGGCTGAAAAACACGTTTTAAAAAGTGTTCTGTTACTGCCCCATGAGTTGCATGGGGGTGACCAAACTTGCAGAAACATGTTTATTTCTGCTGAAAAAACACGTTTTGGCACTTTCTGCATACTGGGGTTAAGAGCTGAGTGTGTGGGCTCTTCTGAGCCTTGCAGATACTTAGGGATACAGCTGTCTGAAAAAACGCGTTTATTTCGGGCTGAAAAACACGTTTTGAAAAGTGTGCTGTTACTGCCCCATAAGTTGCATGGGGGTGACCAAACTTGCAGAAACATGTTTATTTCTGCTGAAAAACATGTTTAAACACTTTCTGCACACTGGGGTTAAGATCTGAGTGTGTGGGCTCTTCTGAGCCTTGCAGTTACATGGGAATTCAGTTGTCTGAAAAAACGCGTTTATTTCGGGCTGAAAAACACGTTTTGAAAAGTGTGCTGTTACTGCCCCATAACTTACATGGGGGTGACCAAACTTGCAGAAACATGCTTATTTCTGCTGAAAAACATGTTTAGACACTTTCTGCACACTGGGGTTAAGAGCTGAGTGTGTGGGCTCTTCTGAGCCTTGCAGTTACATTGGGATCCTGAAGTCTGAAAAAACGCGTTCATTTCGGGCTGAAAAGCACGTTTTGAAAAGTGTGCTGTTATTGCCCCATAACTTACATGGGGTTGACCAAACTTGCAGAAACATGTTAATTTCTGCTGAAAAACACGTTTTGGCACTTTCTGCACACTGGGGTTAAGAGCTGAGTGTGTTGGCTCTTCTGAGCCTTGCAGTTACATGGGAATTCAGTTGACTGAAAAAACGCGTTTATTTCGGGCTGAAAAACACGTTTTGAAAAGTGTGCTGTTACTGCCCCATAAGTTGCATGGGGGTGACCAAACTTGCAGAAACATGTTTATTTCTGCTGAAAAAACACGTTTTGGCACTTTCTGCATACTGGGGTTAAGAGCTGAGTGTGTGGGCTCTTCTGAGCCTTGCAGTTACATGGGGATTCAGTTGACTGAAAAAACGCGTTTATTTCGGGCTGAAAAACACGTTTTGAAAAGTGTGCTGTTACTGCCCCATAACTTACATGGGGTTGACCAAACTTGCAGAAACATGTTTATTTCTGCTGAAAAACATGTTTAGACACTTTCTGCACACTGGGATTAAGAGCTGAGTGTGTGGGCTCCTCTGAGCCTTGCAGTTACATGGGAATTCAGTTGTCTGAAAAAACGCTTTTATTTCGGGCTGAAAAACACGTTTTGAAAAGTGTGCTGTTACTGCCCCATAAGTTGCATGGGGGTGACCAAACTTGCAGAAACATGTTTATTTCTGCTGAAAAAACACGTTTTGGCACTTTCTGCATACTGGGGTTAAGAGCTGAGTGTGTGGGCTCTTCTGAGCCTTGCAGTTACATTGG
>NW_028291603.1:0-45104 GCF_059453375.1 Lepisosteus platostomus | reverse complement strand
TGTAGCCACAGAAATTGCATCACGCTTTCATGTATGCTATTGCAGACACCAACGTTGCCTAGATAGAAAACCGAAATAGCCGTGGGTTTGCTTGCTGGTCTGAAGGATCTCTCTTCGAATCTCTATCATTTGTCAATGGAAGTAAAAGGCGCTGCACAGAGAGGACCACTGTCGTGAGGCCGGTTAGCTCAGTTGGTTAGAGCATGGTGCTAATAACGCCAAAGTCGCGGGTTCGAGCCCCTTACTGGCCAGGTCCTTTTCTCCTCTCTTACCAAAGCTGTTAGGTTCCTTTCCGTGGTGAGATGGGTTGTCATGCAATGCTGCCACATAGTGCCGACAGGCAATTAATATACAAAAATGAAGAGAGTTAAAGCAGCTGGAGAGGTTCTCTTACAACTTTTGAGCTGACACAGTTTTGGAAAATGTTTCCTTCACGCTGCACTGTACCATATAGGCAGCCAAGAGTCTCCAAAACAAAACAGAATTGACAGTCATATAATGTCCATTAACCCCGGTTTTAAACGCAGCATCATGTCTGCCATCATAAGAATATGAGTCCAATATTTTAGAATATAGTCAGAATGACTTCTAACCTTACCTGTGGTCTCTTTAATCCCTATTGCTCAATGCATGGTGTACGTACTGCATACATGTGTCTTGAGAATGAGGAATGGGCCCCTGAGACAGTCATTTGCCTGTTTCACAAATGATCGTATTTTACTAGAGATTCTGTTTGGGATTCAGATGTGCATTCGGACAGCAATCCCTTTCAAGAAATGATACGTTCTGGATGAGGTCAAAGGTGCTGGAACACTGTATTTAGGATGTGTTTGCAGTGATTGTGTGTCTCCTGCTTCAACGCAGTGATGTATAGATGTGCTCCTGTAATTTATTGGTACAAGCCCAGGGCAGTAAGCAGTCTGAGGATTTATTTCCAGACGGCATAGAACAGTGAAGCAGTGAAGTAGTGCAACACACTGGATCATTATATTATTAGATTCTATTCTACTTAAATTATTACATTATACACAACTTGAGTTCATTTTAAAAATTAAAAGGTAATAAAAGGAATGCATTTTCATGAGAAAGATAATACCGATATGCATGTGATAATCTTCCTTATATCATGTCGTGCATCATTTGGACACTTTGTGGGCTTGAAATACAAAGAAAATCATGTTCTATGGTACAAGACAAATACAAAACTTAAGCTTTTATTTTAATTAGATTTGTTTATTAAGCATAAGCAATCATTTATTACATTAATATATGTGAAAATGACATTTTAGCACCATAATATTACATACAGGTCTCTAGCTTCAACACAGTGATATATATATATATGCTCAGTGATTTATTGGTACATGCCCAGGGCAATAATCAGAATCAGTATTTATTTCCATACGGGCTACAGGTAGTGTTGTGAAATACTTCAACACACTGGATCGCAGATTTAGACCCCCTGCACTCTTACTCCTTAAAAACCAAGGAAATGAAGATATGTAGCAATCACATTGTAACAGGGGTGACAGTGACTTAATGCTTATACTAGTGGACTTCTGGTACCTTTAGGGTACGGTGTTCCCTGAAGGGCTCTCAAACCCCGCATTTCAGATGCCTAGCTGTATCGCTGATGTGTTGCACCTCAGAATCACTTTTAAACCTTACCTCTGGTATCTTTAATCCCTATTGTTCAACGCATGGTGAAAGTATTGCATAAATGTGTCTGAAAATGAGCAATGGGCATCTGAGAGACTCATTTGCCTGTTTCACAAATGATCATATTTGACTAGAGATTCTGTTTGGGATTCAGTTGTGCATTCTGACAGCAATCTCTTTCAAAAAATGATTTTACCTAATCGCGGCTTTGCCCTTCTTGCCTCTTTGGACAATATCTCCATCTTGTGGTCGTTGTTGGTAATGTCTAGACAATATCTCCATCTTGTGGTCGTTGTTGGTAATGTTTTCTTATGCTCTTTTTTTATTTCAATTCTCTATTAGTTGATTCTAGAATCTCGACAATAGAGTTGAAAACATCAGTTTTATAGCAGACAATATGACATTATTTATAGTCCAATTAGAAATGTATTACCCTGTTTTTAACATAATAACAAATTAAAATTGATTAAAACTAAGTTTGGAACACCAGGGAACATAAAAAATGATTTTTAGGAAAACCATGAGGTTCTCTGTGTCCGATGCCTGCAAGGGGAGAAAGCTAGAATCCTTTGATTTTTCAAAATTTGAAAATAAACATTATATAACAACAGCTTTCATTCCTAGGAGTGAAAAACAACCATTTTTGAAGACATATTAGTTTCTAAAATACTACAATAAAGTTAAAAACATCCATTTTATATTACATTATTTTTTGTGAAATAATTAAATTGGCTTATTTCTCTCGCATTAAATTGGCTACAAATGCAAGAATTCAACCAGATATTCTTGTAAAATGTATACTGTTGCATTGCAGTTAGTTAATGTAGTTAGTCCATAATCAGCAATCTAAACTTTATTGTTAAGCTTTAATGATTGATGTTGTACCAGTAACCTTTAGAAATACTATAGTACTTCACAAATGCTTTGTGTGTTTGGAAATCTTTTGAGTAAAAGCCTTATAAAAATAGGTTTAGTTTTTACAGGACATCACAAAGAAATAGGATGGTATAATTCTTATAATTGCTTAGTGATTGTATTTGGAAGATTATGCACTAAACAGACTTCAGGGATGCCAGTGGATCATTGTGCTATTTGGAATTATTCCAAAAATCAAGTGACCTCTTTGCTGTAGTATTTTTAGTATTATTTATTTAGTATTAATAAAGAATAGATTTATTAAAGTCATGCGATGTGCAAGCGGGATATGTAAAATAATTGAAAATAAAGTTTTTTATTATTGTTATAGAGAAACATGATCAGATTTTCCCTGGTTCAGAAAAAAGACGATTAAAATCTGTAATCTTTCCACTTGTATGTCATCAGACATTAACGAGTACAACCCCCCTCTCTGCCGGAGTGTTGGCTGTGACGAATTAAACCAATTTCACAGGTATTTTCAAAGTAGGAAGTACAGTGTTAACTAGTAGATGGCCTCCTCAATGAAATCGCTTCAACATGCTAATGCGTTGGTGTAACAGTCCCGGCGTGGCAAGCTTCCAATGTCAACTCGACTCGATTGGAAGACAATGAACGTATTTTAGCCCTAAATGAATTAATAGCAAACATGGTTTACATAAAATACATTTTTCCAAGAAAGTTTATAATAATACGATCTATAGTTGAAATCTGAGCCTAAATATAAAGAAAAAAGCATTTTCAGAGAGCAATCACGCTGTGTTTATGTAGAAAAAGCG
The DNA here is from genome assembly GCF_059453375.1 of Lepisosteus platostomus. Classification (NCBI taxonomy): domain Eukaryota; kingdom Metazoa; phylum Chordata; class Actinopteri; order Semionotiformes; family Lepisosteidae; genus Lepisosteus; species Lepisosteus platostomus. The sequence goes on along the minus strand of NW_028291603.1, from coordinate 41,751 downwards.
ATTAGGTTTATGAGCAATCTAATTACCTATTTGCTTAAAACGCTATATAAAATAAAGTTTATTTAAAGATGAATGATAAGTGTCGCAGTTTAAATAATTTTCGTAGTAGGGCTTGGACAGATTCCAAGTGCATTTTTGCAATTTACGTTGCATTGTCCAATGTGATGTTGTAATACAGTTTAGAATACAGTAAGTCTAAACTGTATCAGCTTTATTTATGGGTTGCAATTTAGAAAAAGTCAAAAACCGCACTCAAAATGCAATTTAGAGCTTTCTGGCAAGAGGAGACACCCAAATTATAATGTAACATGCCACTGTTTGTGCATGAACAAAGTTATACTGCAATTTTCCTTAGATACGCGATTAAAAAAAAAAATTTTTGAATCCCCGGCCAAACACATTCCATAAGAATCAGCGCTTTTATACAGTATATCGCCTTTAAACACATATATTTAAACACCCGTTTACGATTTAAATCAAAACGCGATTCAAATCAATATAAATGTTTATTTTGTAACGCATAGGTGACTATTCATTGTTATTAAAAAGACGTAAATTCGATCATGTTGTGATATTTAGAAATATAAATTTGTTTTGATGTGAGTGAGGTTTTATTTAATCTCTGACCAAGGGAAATGTTTCATTTTTTCAAAGAAATGTTTGTTAAAAATTAAAGTCATAGTTCCATGAGATTCAACCACAGACCATGTGACATAGGAGTCAGGAACCTAACCCACAGCACCACCAGCGCAGACACATGCTGAGGGCTGAAAAAGCACTACAGAAACATTATCGACTATAAAATAATGTAATTAGGCACAGAAGAAGTTTACAGCACAGTACAATAATAAATGCTGACCATGAGTTTAGAAGCATAAATTACCTTACACTCAATTTAAACACAAGCTGTCTTTAGCCCTCTAAGCTGGTTCATACAGAAATGTAGAGAACCAGGTTCAGAACACACAGCTTCATTAGCGAATACATATGCAGAACATCTAGAGAAGATGTTTTACAGAGGATGGATTTTTAGAAACATCCCATCAGTGACATCACTGAAGTCAACTCCTAGGTAACTGTCGTGTGGATAGTTTCACAAGAATCAGACAAAGGTTTAAGCATCGCTTATTTTAGATAAAACTGCAAAAAAACAACAACAACCCATAATGTACTTCTTTGCGGCTCTGTTTGCCCAAATCATATATTCACAACGTGAAATTAGAAAATAATATTACGTAACCAAAAACCGCAATATGGAAACAGAACCTGTGTAATTGTTGACAGATGATGTACTCGTAACATTTTTACAAGACGAACTACAACATTTAAAAAATGACTTGTATGTACTTGATATCTCTAATCAATCCACTGCACTGCATTAAAACAAAACGAAAACTAAAACGCCCTGGGCATACTGTTTTGCGCTTCTTATCAGTTGCTCAAAAGCAATTTGACTGTATGAAATGCATAATATAAACCTAGAAACATATACGTGAGGAGTATTTACGTAGAATCGGTGTCAAGACATACCTCTCAAATACTGTAAATCAAGTTAAAAATATCTCAAGACCGATTCTGGTCATAATGAAACCATGTTTCGTGTATGTTTTCTTTAAAGTACCGAGACCAGCCATATACTGTATGTTTATGTTCCAAAATTAATATCGTTTATGGCCTTCACACGCGTTGCAGTATGCTCCTATTCTTTTTATGCTCAGGCACTAAGATTTCCCTTCAGTGGTATAATTCCATATAAATATTCAATACTTAAACGGGCACAGTTAAGACATTAAATATACATATACATATACATATACAAACTGTATACAGTACAGTTTGCGTACGGTAATATGTTTATGTTCCTAAATCAACCTCTTTTATGAGCATGTGAAAGGCATGGTGAATCGATTCTCAAAAATTACTGTACTTTGCATGATTGGAAAAAAATGCGTGATTGCGAAATGCTGTGGTGTTACTTTTACAAAGACGGTCAATGAAAAAAATAATGTGGACCAGGGCAATACTTTGAGTTTACAGCTTGTCCAAGGTCATTTATTATTAATACTATTAGTAATATTTTCATTAAAGACTTTGATGGCTACAGCTCAAACATGAGAAGTTGAGCTTTATTAGCTCCACCTTGCGGAAATTCTGGATACTATTATTTTGCTAGCGGTATTTACCGGTAACTCGCGGTATTTACCGGTAACTTGTGGTAGACTGCGTACAGCGTACGCCCGCACATTTTGAATGGCTGCACCTGTAGCAATCATATTGTAGCAGACACTCAATTGACTGTTTCACAAATGATCATATTTTACTAGAGATTCTGTTTGGGATACGGATGTGCATTCTGACAGCAATCTCTTACAAAAAATGATTTTACCTTATCGCGGCTTTGCCCTTCTTGCCTCTTTGGACAATATCTCCATCTTGTGGTCGTTGTTGGTAATGTCTAGACAATATCTCCATCTTGTGGTCGTTGTTGGTAATGTCTTCTTATAGATAGATACTTTATTGATCCCGTGAGGGAAATTGCAGTGCAAAAGCAGCTTAACACACACAACACAGCCACAGTGTAACGAATTATATAATAATAGTACAATACTGTATATATACTGTATATATATATGAAACAGAAATAGAAACAGAAAAAGGAATCGCTTACTCACCTGGAGAATCTCTGTAGGAATATCTAGCATTTATCAATGGAAATAAAAGCTGCTTTAATACAGTGCATGTTGAAACTCAAACCCTCAGCTGCTGTTCTTGTTTGTTTTGGGACAAATTGCAACTGAGCATCGCATGAGCCCTTACGTACCCTTATCTGTTAGGGAATTTCAAGGGAGGAGTTAGGTCAGAATGGCTAGGCTGCAAAACAACAAGTAAAGATTTATTCCAAGATGAAACCTTGTGGCGGTTTTCTTATCTTTTCAGCATGGACTAAACTTTTACGTGTTCCTTATATGCTATATATGTATATATTAGCACCAATGTCGTTCTTAAAAACTAACATGAAATTGTCAGGGACATTCAGCTATATACAAAGACGAGACAGACAAAGTAATAATTCTATATTAACGTGGCCTACATATTGATGCAATGATCGAACTAACTGACGTGTTCTGATTCAGATCCCCTGCAGTTCATGCCAATTAGAACAATAGCAATGCTGAGTCCTCCCCACCCTACTGAGCACAAATTCAGCTGCTCTCCAGTTCTGTTCTGCATGTTTTTTCATTGCAATTGAGCTCGGAGCTGGAGATGATCTCCATACAGTTCTGTGTTAACTAGCCCGCACTTGCGTGCTAAATTACGGGTTGTGGTAGATGCTTTTCTATAGTTCATATACATAACGGCAACCTGTTACCGAGGAACCTGAGAGGTTTAAAAGCCTCACGAGCCAGGCAGGACTCGAACCTACAATCTTCTGATCCGAAGTCAGACGCGTTATCCATTACGCCACTGGCCCATAGAACTTACGCTTGCACTCCACCACAGAGAGCTCTACACTGCTACCAGTAGTACACTTCCCCATCTAAATTTTCACAGCAAGAAACTTGTGTTTCCTACTATTTTTATCAGGTTTAAAATATCATCTCCTTAAAACAGAAAAAGTGTTGATGTGTCGTGCTGAAATTCCGATTGATTTTGAATTCAAAGAAAAAAGGTTTTCTTCCAAAACACCATGAAATTGTCACATCTTGCAGACAATAGGTGTATTCCATGTTGAAAAGAGAAGAAAGAAAACCATGGAGCCTTTTACAGGTGTGAGGCTTCTTCAGGTGTGAGAAGACCTCACAGCCGAAACACTGTGTTTCCGTTCTTCTCTTTTCAGCATGCAATAAACCTATTACTTGTTCCTTTGCAGCCGAGGCATGCTGACGTAGCTACCCAGCTGAACATCTTGCAGACTCTACAGTACTTCTCTCCTGTAGAAGTAAAGCAGGGCTTGCTGGGTGAGCTTTTGCTCCGGTAAATTAGGTCACGTGTCATGTTAAATCACTTCTTCTAAACACAACATTTGCTGGTGCTAGCTTTCCCCATGAAAAGAGACATTTCCCTTACAGTACATGACATATCGTTTTTATTCTATCAATAAGTATAGAAATAAAACAAAAGAAAAAATGTTGTCGCCAAAGAATGCACAGCTCTGTCGCCTTGGGGAGGTGTCAAGGGCATTGAGCTCCTTGGACATGAGAAGTGCCAGATAAATGCCATTTCTCATCATTTCTCTTGGCGTCAGTTCTGCTATTAAATGGGACGGAGGCAACGGGCTCAGAGAGCAGGTTAAGTGCACACCGAACGCAGATGTGTCCAAGTGTCTGTAAAAGCGCGGTGCTCTGCTGGCGCTGTTCCCTAGTGGCTTAAAGTGCCTGCCTAGTAAGCAGGCGATCCTGGGTCTGAATACCAGCGGTGCCTCTCTCCGTGTCTTGTTGTGCCGCATGTCTCATTTCAGACAAACATGTACAGCTTGGTTCAGTTTAATGCAAGAATTCATTTCCTTTCTGGAATAACTTGTTTTTGAAGAAATCCATACAGCTTGTGAATGATGAAATCCATTTCTTGGTTGTCAGTGGAAAAAGATTGCCGGCTGCAAGAAGCGCAAGTGATTGTTTTCTTTGACCAAAAACCTGCAAATGTAGGGCACACAAAAGACTGTCAGACTCTGTGGTGCTGAAAAGTTGGTGGTTCAAGCCCCTCCAGTATGCGTGTCTCAGTTTTTCCAATGTAAACATCATCACCATCGCTAAAGAGGATGGCGCAGAAGGCTCCACAGCTGAAACGTTGTGCTTCTTTTCTTCTCTTTTCAGCATGGAGTAAACCTTTGCTTTATCCTTTGCAGCCTAAGCATGCTGACGCAGCTACCTTTCTCTTAACACGCCTCAATCATTATTCACCAAAACGATCAGCAGAATAAGTCGCCTTTGTGGTGATGTCACTCCTCTGCTTCACAAATGTCCTTAGTGACGGGCCATTTCTTTCTGCCATTTTTCCGGAGCGGTTATTGATTGCTCCATCATTTCCCTCTTACTTTCCATCATTAGATTGAAAAAAAACAGAAACAGGCTGACAGGACGACAATCAAATTGCAAAAACTCATCAAAGCACTCGATAGAGTATTTGAATCCACAAGTAGCTACGAGCAACTTTGTCCTGGCTTGCATGAAAGGTCGGAAAATGTCAAAAAGAAAAAGATGGTGGCTTTTTCATATTCGTTCTTTTATTTTTAGTTCGTTGCTTCTTCTGTCCATTGTCCTCCTGCCTGGCTCTTGACCTGTGACTGTTTGAACGCACACAGTAGACTTTCATGCAGGGGATTTGTCCTGAGCCTCTGTGAAAGACCCACCCACCCCCATAAATAACTGCTCTAGAAACACATGAATGCAAAACTAAACCACAGCTTAAAGAGGAGCTTGTCATGACCACCAGGCAGTTAAGACCAACTCTTAAGCAATCTAAACAGCACCAGCAGCGGGTGATTATTAACAAACGCCCACCTGCACACACTCCACCGTGCGGTACGCAGTGCTATTTTTACCATCTTTACCTGCTTCCCGCTGGTATTGAGTCTACTCCTTGAGAGCTCTACCTGGCGTTTTTTCCATTACCTCGTTTATTCTGGATATTGGACTCCCCTTCTGCCTTTTCGACTTTGGACCTCGCCTCTCACCTCGGACTGTTTGCCACCAGTGTTCTCCCTGGATTACGACTTACCTTACGCCTCTTGACCACGAAACAAAGCAAAGCAGAGCAAAACAAAATGAACAAACGAAAACCCTCACGTCCCGCACTTGCATATAACGCCGTTACGTGCCCAAGCGGTATTGTACGTCATCCTAGCACTGCACCCCGGGGCGTACGGTATATGGGAACTAGCACACACCACGAATCGTCTCGAATCACTCCCTACAGCTGTAAGGCACCTTGAAGCATGCACCCCCAACATTCTTCTTTGCGCATCTGTGAAAGGTAAACTCTTGAGCAAACTCTGAACCAGCTCTAAGGAAACTAATCCGATTAGACGTTACTTTGACTCATCTTTTAAGGGACCCTTGTTAATTGAAGAAATCAATGATTTCGAATGAATTCTGTATGCGTTAAAAGACAGCTATACACAGAAAACATGCAGGACACTGCTCATGATGTTTCCCGAGCCAAAACACAGTGCGTTTTTCCAAACCATCTGACAAAGCCCGCCCACTGAAAACTGCAGCAAATCGTGTAAAGACGTTCAACTTTGTAACTACTGCACGCACAGGAAGCAGAATAAATTCCTCTTTTCAAACTGTCAAAGGTTTGCTTTGCGAACACTGCAGGACATCGCACAATGTCTTTTGAACGGGGACAAACGATTTCTTATGGGGCACAGTAAGTACAGACGTTTAAAAAGCTCCACTCATGCCGACGATGCAGCATGAAGAAGCGCAACCTAACGTTTGCATTCCTAGCAAATTCCTTTTATTTTTTGATAAATAAAGACAGTCTTGTTTAACAAACAACACACACAACATTTTACATTGTCAATTCAATTCAAATCAATGTATTTCTATATAGCGCCTTTCACAACAAGGTTGTCCCAAGGCACTTAACAATGCAAGTTGTTAAGAGCCTTGTGTCTAATATGCCGCCTAGGTTACGTGCTGTCTCTTTGAGGCAAATGTTTAAATCCTCTGAGTTAAGTGCTGAAGTTATAGTAGTCCTATCAGTATTGTTGCCTCCGATCAACAGATCCTCATTTTTCTCAGAGTTGAGTAACAAAAAGTTTTCACACATCCAAGTATTTCCTTCCTTAATGCATTTAACTAAACTGATAATAGACGAGTTGTCGTTTGGTGTAAACAAAATGTTTATTTGAGTGTCATCAGCATATGAATGAAAGTTCATATTATTTTTTCATATTATCCTACCTAGCAGCAGCATGTAGAGAGAGAGAGCAATATTGGTCCCAGCACTGATCTTCTGGTACCCCAAATTGAACTGGTGACATTGATGAAGCAGTACAATTATTAGATATTTGAACATAATGAAAACGATGAGTTAAATGTGAAGTAAACCACTGAAAGACGGTTCCAGATAAGCCAACCTCAAACTCAAGCCTGTGTAACAAAACAGAGAGGTCAACCGTGTCAAAGGCAGCTCTAAGATCTAGAAGCACAAGCACTGTTTCATTCCCCGCATCAGTAGCTAAGAGAATATCATTTACGACTCTTGTTAATGCAGTTTCAGAAACCAGACTGAAATTTCTCAAGTATATTATTTGAATCCAGATACGATTGACGTTGGGCAACAACTATTCTCCCAAGACTTTTAGATTGAAATGGGACCTTTGAGACAGGCCTGTAGTTGTTAAGAACTTGTGGATCCAAATTTGACTTCTTAAGGAGCGGTCTAACAACCGCTACCTTAAATTGATCAGGTACAACGCCTGACGCAAGCGATGCATTCATCATACTAATTATAGGTCCTGCCAGTCCTTCGAGGGAATCTTTGACTAGCTGAGTGGGGATGGGATCTAGCGAACAGGTGGTTGACTTTGTCTTACGTCTGTGTTCATGAGTCCACCATAAGAAGAAATCTGAACAGGAGTGGTGATCATGCGAGGTCACCACGGAGGAAACCACTGCTCTCCCCCCCAAAAAAAGCACCACTGCCCCTCTCAAGTTTGCTAAAGACCACATGGATGTTCCACAGCAACTCCTGGAACAATGTTCTGTGGACAGATGTGACAAAAGTTGAAAGTTAAAGGAGTACATCAACAACAGAGTGGCTGAAACAGAAGAAATTCCGTATTTTGGGATGGCCAAGTAAGAGTCCTGACCCCAATCCCATTGAAGTACTGTGGCGTGATCTGAAGCAGGCCGTTCAGCGCAAGACATCCCAAAAATTTACATGACTGAAACAGTTTTTCATAGAGGAATAGGCCAAAATACCTCCTAACTGCTGCTCAGGTCTGACCAGCCGCTACAGAAAGTAGGGGTTGAGGTTTTTGTCATAAAGGAGGTTCCACTAGCTCCTTAATATAAGGGTTCACATACTTTTTCCATCAATGACCTTGATTGTTTAAACCATTTGGTCAATAAAGAAACAGCAATGTCAAATGTTGGGCGTGTGTTGTTTGTTAAATCAGACTCTCTTTATTAATTATTATGACTTAGATAAAGATAAGATCACATGTTAGGAGCCATTCATGCAGAAATCCACATCATTCCGAAGGGCTGTTTACAAAAGTTTTTCTCCCAACTGTATGTGAGAGAAAAGCAGAGACGCTCACTGAGTAAGGTGGGGTTGCAGCTTTGCAAATCACAAGGACATTTGTATGCTCAAAATGGGACAGGAGCACCCCAGATGGGACTCAAACCCATAATCTCTGGCTTAGGAGGCCAGTGCCTTATCCATTAGGCCACTGGGGCACACTGGGTTGGGTCGATCACGCTGATGAAGAGCCAGTTTTTTTTTTTCCTTTGCTTTTTCAAAGGGATCCCCAAAATTAGGAAAGTTAGGCAGCAGAAGGTTTACTGTGACCTGAGAAGGACCGGAATCCAATCACGGTGGTACACACACACACACGCTCTCACTCATCTGAGCTACACGGCTACCAAGATGATCTCAGGTGCGCCGAGCTGGTACGGAACATATTGAACTGATCGACGGCGAATTGTCTCTCAGACAGGCTTTTCACCTCTGAGCTCCCTGACTGACAGTAATCAGCTAGGTAGTGAAACAGTCAGCTGCTTCTAAGCCTTAAACAGCTGCATCGCGGCGCTTCCACAGAGAGATGATTTGAAAGCCAAACATCGCCCATTGGGAACACCTTACTATCACTAGTTTAAGAGACTCTTAAGGTCTTGCAGAGGTGCCTGTCTAATAGCATGCGCTTTGCAAGCTATAGGTGTTTAGGCTGAGGCAGAATGCCTGTTAACAAAATGTTTTTCTAAAGGGGCCTCGCACTCTTTTCCAAGCAATGGTCACCATCCCCACCGAGTGTCACAATGTAGTCATGTCCTAGGACATCACCTGTTAGTCTCCATTTGTCTGCCACCAACACTTTAGGTTACGGGGTCACAACCGCACATCGGAGACCAGAGGAGCCGTTGGCGTTCTGGCGCCGCAGATTGGGCTGAAGGTGGGGCGCTTGAATCTCGCTGTTGGAGGCCGTCTGAAACTGACCCAAGCCTTTCCCTTGAATTAAATGTAAATAAGAAATGAACCCCAGATGCACATGGAATCAATCACGTGTTTCCTTTGAGCCGTTTCAGAGACTGCTCCAGAGTTTACCTTGCACAGATGCGCAAAGATTAATGATGGGGGTGCACGCTTCCAGGCGTCTTACAATTGTAGGGACTGATTAGAGACAATTCGTAGCTTGTGCTCATTTCCCTCTATTCCCCGTGTTGCAGTGGTAGGATGACGTAAATTCCTGCTTCGACACGTAACGGGATTATAATCAAGTGCAGGAGCTGAGGGCTTTAGTTTTGTTTCGTTTTCCATGGCGTTCGTAAGCGCGCAAATCAAAGGCAATTCCTGCGTCTAACACGAATGTAAATGCTTTTGAAAGTGCAGTGTGGTGCAGCTTGTAAAATCCTTGTCCACATTTTTGGTTTGTTGATGTTTTTTCTGTCTGCCAAAGTTGCATTTTGACATCCGGACTGGGGGACTTTACCATTTGAACGTGAAGCCAGCCTTAAACCCTCTGAGGCGTGTCTGTCTGCCGGCACGAATCTTGTGAAAGGTATTTTTTTTAACGAAGACCAACTTTAAAAAGGTTTCCGCAGCCACCTCGCAGTCCGTGTTTGATTATAGGAGGAATGCGGCGGCGTTGAGCTCGCATTTGTCGTGCTCGAGTGGTTAAGGTGATGGGCTCGAAATGCGTTGAGGCTTTCCCGCGCAGGTTCGAAACCTGCCGACTCCGGCGTCTGCTGCACGTCGCCTTGTGCCTGCGCGGCAGAGGCGAAGTGCCGCTTCTCCTTTCCTGGTACTATAACAACGCGAAATCGTTTGGACCCGCTGCCGTGGAAATCAATTCTTCAGATAACCACGCATCTTGCATTCGCACCTCTGGTGCTCTACTTATGCCTTTGAAAACCTAATGAATAAAGCTGAAAGAACCGACACGATATGTAGGTGCTGGTAAAGCACGCAGTAAAGAACTGTTAACAGCAAGGGTTTCAGTGGGTTAACTGAGGAGAAGGCGTGATCGCTAATTGTTGACTTTTTATTTGGTGTTAGAAACACTCTTACTGTGCATGACGTGCAACAAATGTAGCCACAGAAATTGCATCACGCTTTCATGTATGCTATTGCAGACACCAACGTTGCCTAGATAGAAAACCGAAATAGCCGTGGGTTTGCTTGCTGGTCTGAAGGATCTCTCTTCGAATCTCTATCATTTGTCAATGAAAGTAAAAGGCGCTGCAATCTCATACGTTCAGAATCAAACCCGCAGCTGTTGTTCGACTTTATTTCTTGACTAATTACAACTGAGTGTCGCATGAGCAGTTACGTAAACTTGTCTGGTATATTTGAACACAAATGCCGTTCTTCAATTAAAACTAACAGTACATTGTCAGGGACATTCAGTTCTATACAAACAAGAGACAGACAAGAGAATATTTCTACCGTTCATGTGGACTACGTGTTGACTTACTGATCGGAATAATTGAAAGGTTCGGGCTCATAGCCGATGCAGTGCGTGCTAATTAGAACAGCAACGCTGAGCTCTCAGCACCGTACTGAGCCCAGGTGTTTTTCTAAAGCTGTCAGGTGCAGTTCATTTACATGAAGGAAATCTCTTACTGGGTACGATTACAATGCAGTAAGTAGCACAGACTACTTAGGGAGTAGCCCGATGCGTTTAAAAACGACCCGAGCCAGGCAGGAGTCGAACCTGCAATCTCCTGATCCGTAGTCAGACGCGTTATTCATTGCGCCACTGGCCCTGGTGGGACACTGCAGGACTGTAACCCAGTGAGATCAGCACTGCAACTAGTAAAATATTACCCCCGGTCCATTCTTTTCCAAAAGTGAGAAACACCTTTCTACATCTTGTCTGTTTTAAAACCATATCTCTTTAAACCAAACCAAGAGTTTGTCTTTTGGACTGATATTCTGATTCATTTCGATTTCAAAGAAAAAAAAACATTATCTTCCAAAGCATCATAAAATTGTCCATTCTTCCAGACTCTACTTCTCTCTTGTAGTAGTACAGCAGACCTTTCCAGGTGAGCAGATCACAGAGTCCGAAATATGCTTCCTCCATCAAGCAAAGTACCTGAACATGACTCTGTCTTCATAAAAGCGCCCCTGTAATAAAGAAATTAAATCCGAAATCAAGAGGGCAGTTGCCTACTGAAGTTCAAGAAGTCATCAATTTTAACCTAGCAACACATTAAAGGCTGCATCTATACAAGTACGATTCTAGAAATGCTCACCAGATTACGTTTTAAGAAGGAACTGCGCCTCAGGTTCCGCCGAGATCTTAACTTGGATGGCAGGATTCAGAATCCGGAGTGTGGACTGATGGCGCACGGAGGGTCCACATACTGTGGATCCCTCAGTTTTCTTCCGCGTGTTTAAACCGCCAGCGTGTGACTCCCCTGTCCCCGTGACCTCATTGCGCTGCTCTCTCCTCTGTGCAGCCGAGCCCGATTCACGGTAAAGTGAAAAAAAAAGATGCCCTCAACGTGGGATTTACTCTGGATCGAGGATAGATGTCACCTTTTTATCGTTGAACAGGATGTATGTGATGTGGCGACTAGGTTCAATTTTGTATCCTCTTTAAAAGATTAAGGACTGGGGTGAGCATGATTTACCACCCTTTCAGCTAAGAACCCGACATGAGCACCGTTTAAGCTGCATAGACTCGGTCGTTTAACTCTTCTCCATTAGCATGGTAAAGGTTAAAGAAAAAAAACATTGCTGACTTCTTTTTTTTTGCCAGCCGCTAGCGCTGATTAGCAATGTTTGTATTTCATGTTTTGCAAGTTCCATCCATTTTAAGAAAAACAAGTCGCGTTAAAGACAGGAAATGAATACTTGCATTTAATTAAGTCTAGCTGTAGGCGGTTGTCTGTTAGGACCAGTTCTGTTCGAGAAGACAGAACAAAGAAGGCACCACTGGGATTCGGACTCAGGATCTCCTGTTTAAGAGACAAGCGCTTTAACCAACTAAGCCACGGCGCCCCGGGAGGGTTGTCCTTTTGCAGCCACTTGGACACACCACTCAGACACATCTGCATTCGGTGTGTGCTCCGCCTGCTCGCTGAGCAAGTTGCCACCTTTACATACAATAGCAACATCGACACCAAGAGAAAGGATGACAAATGGCTTTTATCTGGAACTTTTCATGTCCAAGGAGCTCAATGTGCTTTCTGTGTACAACAGGGCCACTGAACTCCACACTGGCCACTGAACCACAGCAGTGGCTTGCTGGCTTGACATCTCCCAAGGAAAATGTTGAAATCGCATGTGGAACAGGAAAATGACCCTCGAGTACGAGGGGAAAAAAAAGAAAAAGATCATCTGGAGCGCGCTAACCCATGTCCGGACAGCCCAGTTTCGCTGACAAGGTGTCTGAGTGGTTGAGGTGATGGACTGCTAATCCATTGTGCTCTGCACGCATGGGTTCGAATCCCATTCTCATCGCTCTCCATGTCTGACACGTGTGCCTGTTCGACGTCGGCCCTCCTGTTGTTTGCTCTGGTGCTAGAGCCGTACATTTTCTAGCGGTGGCTGAACATGGTATAGTAGGCCAACGTCGGTATCGAGCAGTGACAGTAACAGTACTTACTGCGCACCATAAGAAATCGTTTGTCCCTGTTCAAAAGAGATTGTGCGATGTCCTGCGGCGTTTGCAAAGCAAACCTTTGACAGTTTGAAAAGAGGAATTTATTCTGCTTACTGTGCGTGCAGTAGTTACAAAGTTGAACGTCTTTACACGATCTGCTGCAGTTTTCAGTGGGCGGGCTTTGTCAAATGGCTTGAAAAAACGCTCTGTGTTTCGGCTCGGTAAACATCATGAGCAGTGTCCTGCATGTTTTCTGTGTATAGCTGTCTTTTAACGCATACAGAATTCATTCGAAATAATTGATTTCTACAATTAACAAAGGGTCCCTTTTTGAACCTGCGAGAAGCATTCTTTCAATGTAACAGATTTACTCCGGGGAAAGGCAGCATGACATTGAGAGTAGCTCAAGCTTTCAGCACCCGTATCGGACTGCGTGTATGCAGACACCGCTCAGAATCCCCTGTAAGATTCTCCCTCAATTCCGTTTTGCAGTGCTTTAGCTCTTTCAAAAGGCTTCGCTTTGCTAGTCACAATCCAAGGCTCATGACAGCATCTGAAAACATTCACCACTGCATTGGCCAGGAATCGAACCTGGGTCAACTGCTTAGAAGGCAGCTATGCTCACCACTATACCACCAACGCACGCCCGCAGGAAGCCTGCAGGACACCACCAGAGAATGCTTTTTAAAAAATTTTTTTTATTAAACATAGAATTTACAAATACAAATACAACAAGAGGATCAGAGTCATGTACAAGAGAAAAAAAACACAGAAGAAAAAAGCATTTAACTACCAGAGGTAATTAAGTAATTATGTGATCAAATTGTATATTTTACACGTATCATATTTTCCTTGCTTTAATATTTCTCAATTATTTATAAACTTTAGTTTCAACATGCATGCGTTTCCTGTAAAAAATAAAACTCAGCACACAGTTTTTCTTTTAACAACATTTCGAGTACCTCTGGCATTCATGAAAAAGACATACACAAAAGCAAATAACTAACTCTAAGACTGTCTAAACTATTGAGTTTTTCAAAGAACCAGAACTATAACAGTCCTTAACACTTAACTACACCATTCCAAACTAACACTAAAGAAACACTAGTATATACTGGTATAACAAATAAAACCAAACATAATCGTTAACTGAGCAGTCACTGGGAGCAAATCTCCTTCCCGTCCACAAAGGCCCTCGCTCCCACAAAGTAGGCTCTCCTCCCCTCTCTTCTGGCAGCTTCAACCTGGGGCCACAGCTGGTTCCTGGTACTCCTGTCCGCGGCAGACAGGTCCTCTGCAAACCTCAGTTTGTTCCCATTCAAATACTCATTCCCCCTCGCCGCTCGCCACAGCATGTCCCTCGCCGTCCTCTTGGTGAACTGTATTATAATCGATCTGGGGCGCACTTGCTCAGTTCGCTCAGACATGTTCGCTCTCCTGAGCCTGTGAACAAAGTCAATGGCCGATATTACGTCCTCCTGGTCCGGCAGGGTCCTTTTACAGATACCCTTCACTGTTGCAACAAGGTCCTTATCACGTTCCTCTTTAACTCCAAATAATTTTAAATTCCATCGTCGACGGTATCTATCTACATCGTTCACTTTCAATTCAAGTTCTTTAATATGCTTTTCTTGTTCGGTATTTACTTGTTTAAGAACTTTTACTTCACTCTTTAAGTCTTCAACCTCTTTAAACACACAGTCCATGGACTTTTTATGACTTTCGATTGCGACTGTATTAGATCGAATCATTTCCTTCAGCTCACCCATGCTCTGTGCCATCATGTTGAAGATGTTGGTCTGGAGCTCCTCCAGCGTCAGCTCGCCCCTTCCTCTCTTGGCTGCCGGGGTTTTCACAGGTGTGCTGGGCAGGGACTCCGGCTCTTCCTCTGAGTCTCACTTGGGCTGCGAGCGCTCGCGTACGAGCGCATCTCCAGCACTCTTTCCACGTCCCCTCCAGCTGCTTCACTTTTCCCTTTAGTTGCCATCAATTTTCTTGTAGTGCTATACATATACGATTGAGGTATCTTAGATTTCTTCTTCGAAGACCCAGCACTCTCTTTTCTTTTCTCAGTGTTACTCATATTGAAATTCTTAAATCTAAAAAAAATTGTTTTTTTTTCTTTCAGTTATAACTGAAGTTTAAACAACTACTGTTAAGTCCTTATTTTTCAGTAGTCAAAAAAAGCAAAAATTAACATTCAGGTCATGAAAAACTAAAAAAAAACTCCTCAACCACTAAACTTTACCTCCCACCCCTGAGCGCCATCTTGAACGCCCCTACCACCAGAGAATGCTCACGATTTCGGAAGCTGTCTCCGGGACGTGCTAATTCCGCACATCCTGAATAAATCATGATATAGTTAGTTGCTGTAGCTAGACGTTCAAATGAGTTTCATGGCCAGATGGACTGTTTCCTCCAGCGGTATAGTATTGCAGTGAGACAGCACGATGCCTGCAAGACTATGTCACGCTAAACGCCACAGATTTCCGAGGGTTAGGGTTAGGCTCTTATTATGGCGATTGTGGCTGTCTGCTCTGCGAGTCCTCGGTCTCCGGCCGTCTGATTGGCGCTCTTTTCTTTGGGGGGCGGGAAGTGTCCGGCCGCAGGTGATCTTGGGACCTAGCTTTGCATAGCGGCTTCCCAGAGTGCGTCGTTTCCTGCACACTGTGGCCGGGTGTTTTCCGAGTTATCGCACGGATTGGGCACGCCCGCAAGCCGAGAGCCGCAGGCGATGAGCCCGGAGCTGAATGGGCCCCACTGGCTCATTTGTAAGGCCAGGTGCATTGCCAACCACGACCGGAAGGGCAGAGGCTTTGAAGGCGGCCTGGGCTCCTGCAGCTGTGCAGCCACACACTCTGGTTTCTCTTCATCTCGTACAAATCTTTCGCCTTTTACTAAAGATTTCCGTGGAGAGGAGCATGAATTCCATGCAATTTTTGTGCTTCCCTGCCTTCGGGTGGGGCGCAGCTGGGCTGGTCAAAGAGAGCAAACAGAAATATGAAGCATTTCAGCAACGACATGCCATGAGACGATTGATAACGATTTCCATAGGATCCCCGCGGTTGCCTGGCAACCGTCAGCTTTGCGCAGTGGCAGTATCATAGCCTGTGAGGTTTAGCCGAGGCGCGATTATTGCTAGTTGAAAACTTTTCCCAATACCCCGCTTCCGCTGGTTTGCAATGCAATCGGCGAAAGCAATTTTTGACAGTCTCGTCAGAGAATGAGGAAGGTGTTTAAAGACAGATTTTGTCATGGTAACATCATGGTAGAAAGAAACGAGCTTGTTACGTCTCAACAGAAACGCTCTTTAGCTCTTTCAGCGTTATGCAGAGAACAGCGTCTGTCGAGATCACTTTTGAGTCAGCGCGAAACGCCGTGTGCTGTCAGTTTGGTTTCATATTGCTCGTAGCGGCGCCCGGCTTTTGTCTGTCAAACGTTAGGTTGCGCTTCTTCATGCTGCATCGTCGGCATGAGTGGAGCTTTTTAAACGTCTGTACTTAATGCGCCCCATAAGAAATGGTTTGTCCCCGTTCAAAAGAGATTGTGCGATGTCCTGCAGCATTCGCAAAGCAAACCTTTGACAGTTTGAAAAGACAAATTTATTCTGCTTCCTGTGCGTGCAGTAGTTACAAAGTTGAACGTCTTTACACGATCTGCTGCAGTTTTCAGTGGGCGGGCTCTGTCAAATGGCTTGGAAAAACGCACTGTTTCGGCTCGGGAAACATCATGAGCAGTGTCCTGCATGTTTTCTGTGTATAGCTGTTGTGGGCATTTCTCTGTTGTTGATTCTTATTTTGTGTGTAACAAAGTGGCATTTTCATGTCCGGACGGGGAGACTTTATCATTCCGACATGAAGCCACCCTTAAGTCCTCTGAGGCGTGTCTGGCTGCAAGGCTTGTATTTTGGAAATGTTTTTTGAAACGGAGAACAACTTTGAAATAGGCTTCCGCCGGGTAAGATTGTAGCAAGAACGCAGTGGGGATGGGGCTTGCTGTAGTCGTGGCCGAGTGGTTAAGGCGATGGACTAGAAATCCTTTGGGGTCTCCCTGCGCAGGTTCGAATCCTGCCGACTACGTTGTCCGCCTCCAGTCGGTGTGTTCCGGTGCAAGCAAAGAAGCGCGAATGAGGAATGGGCCCCTGAGACAGTCATTTGCCTGTTTCACAAATGATCGTATTTTACTAGAGATTCTGTTTGGGATTCAGATGTGCATTCGGACAGCAATCCCTTTCAAGAAATGATACGTTCTGGATGAGGTCAAAGGTGCTGGAACACTGTATTTAGGATGTGTTTGCAGTGATTGTGTGTCTCCTGCTTCAACGCAGTGATATATAGATGTGCTCCTGTAATTTATTGGTACAAGCCCAGGGCAGTAAGCAGTCTGAGGATTTATTTCCAGACGGCATAGAGCAGTGAAGCAGTGAAGTAGTGCAACACACTGGATCATTATATTATTTGAATCTATTCTACTTAAATTATTACATTATACACAACTTGAGTTCATTTTAAAAATTAAAAGGTAATGGAAGGAATGCATATTCATGAGGAAGATTATACAGATATGCATGTGATAATCTTCCTTTTATCATGTAGTGCGTCATTTGGACACTTTGTGGGCTTGAAATACAAAGAAAATCATGTTCTATGGTACAAGATAAATACAAAACTTAAGATTTTATTTTAATTAGATTTGTTTATAAAGCATAAGCAATCATTTCATACATTAATATATGTGAAAATGACATTTTAGCATCATATTACATACAGGTCTCTAGCTTCAACACAGTGATATATATATATGCTCAGTGATTTATTGGTACATGCCCAGGTCAATAATCAGAATGAGGATTTATTTCCAGACGGGCTACAGGTAGTGTTGTGAAATACTTCAACACACTGGATCGCAGATTTAGACCCCCTGCACTCTTACTCCTTAAAAACCAAAGAAATGAAGATATGTAGCAATCACATTGCAACAGGGCTGACAGTGACTTAATGCTTATACTAGTGGACTTCTGGTACCTTTAGGGTACGGTGTTCCCTGAAGGGCTCTCAAACCCCGCATTTCAGATGCCTAGCTGTTTCGCTGATGTGTTGCACCTCAGAATCACTTTTAAACCTTACCTCTGGTATCTTTAATCCCTATTGCTCAACGCATGGTGAAAGTATTGCATAAATGTGTCTGAAAATGAGCAATGGGCACCTGAGAGACTCATTTGCCTGTTTCACAAATGATCATATTTGACTAGAGATTCTGTTTGGGATTCAGTTGTGCATTCTGACAGCAATCGCTTTCAAAAAACGATACATTCTGGATGAGGTCAAGGTGCAGGAACACTGTATTTAGGATGTGTTTGCACTTATTCTGTGTCTCTAGCTTCAACACAGCGATATATGTATATGCTCACTGATTTTTTGGTACATGCCCAGGGCAATAATCATTATGAGGAATTATTTCCAGATGTGCTAGGGGTAGTGTTGTGAAATACTTCAACACACTGGATCGCAGGTTTAAACCGCCTGCACTCTTACTCCTTAAAAACCAACAAATGCAGATATGTAGCAATCATATTGTAGCAGACACTCATTTGCCTGTTTCACAAATGATCATATTTTACTAGAGATTTGTTTGGGATCCGGATGTGCATTCTGACCGCAATCTCCTTATCGCGGCTTTGCCCTTCTTGGCTCTTTGGACAATATCTCTATCTTGTGGTCGTTGTTGGTAATGTCTAGACAACATCTCCATCTTGTGGTCGTTGTTGGTATTGTCTTCTTATGCCCTTTTTTATTTTAATTCTCTATTAGTTGATTCTAGAATCTCTACAATGGAGTTGAAAACATCAGTTTTATAGCAGACAATATGACATTATTTATAGTCCAATTAGAAACTTATTACCCTGTTTTTAACATAATAACAAATTAAAATTGATTAAAACTAAGTTTGGAACACCAGGGAACATAACAAATGATTTTTTGGAAAACCATGAGGTTCTCTGTGTCCGATGCCTGCAAGGGGAGAAAGCTAGAATCCTTTTATTTTTTCAAAATTTGAAAATAAACATCATTTAACAACAGCTTTCATTCCTAGGAGTGAAAAACAACCATTTTTGAAGACATATTAGTTTCTAAAACACTACAATAAAGTTAAAAACATCCGTTTTATATTACATTATTTTGTGTGAAATTTGTCATTTTTTGCACTATTTTTAATAAAATCTCTAATTAAAAGTGATTAAAATTAAGTTTGGAACAACAAGGAACACAAAAAAAAAAGATTTTAAGGAAAAAAATGATGTCTTCTGTGCCAGGTGCCTGCAAGGGGAGAAAGCTAGAATCCTACCCAGGCTCCTGGAGCTCTGTCCTGGCTAAAGGAGGGTGAATCCATCCCCTTCAAAGCTCCATGAAAAAATGATATTTTTAAATTTGAAAAAAAAAACATTATAGAACAACATCTCTTGGTCCACAGAGAGCAACAATCCAACTTTGAACAAAATCCATTGACTGATCCCCGAATCCTGAAGTTTCTTCGCATGATATTGGGCTTGCAACCACTTTCTGGAAAACGAAGAAAAAGGCCAAAAATGAAAAAAAAGTTATCAATTCTAGAGCCTAAGAGGAAAACAAGACAAATGTATATCTCCAAATAATTTTATGTGCTTCAGAAAAGCCCAGGAAAGTTTTTTGCATACATGAAACCACGCCCGTTTGCACGTAAGCAGACATGGTTTCACAAACGACTGCATGAAAGCACGCGTGCATGCGAAGTCATCCTGTTGAGCATTTGAAAAGCCGCACCACGCCACACTTGAAATAGCTCTTACATTAGTGGTAGACACAGGAATCGCCGCAGGAATCAAAATTGAACCTAGTCGCCACATCACATACATCCTGTTCAACGATAAAAAGGTAACATCTATCCTCGCTCCAGAGTAAATCTCACGTTGAGGGCATATTTTTTTCCACTTTACCATGAGTCGGGCTCGGCTGCACAGAGGCGAGAGCAGAGTAATGAGGTCACGGGGACAGGGGAGTCACACGCTGGCGGTTTGAACACGCGGAAGATCACTGCGGGATCCACAGTATGTGGACCCTCCGTGCGCCATCAGTCCACACTCCGGGCTCTGAATCCTGCCATCCGAGTTAAGATCTCGGCGGAACCTGAGGCACAGTTCCTTCTTAAAACGTAATCTGGTGAGCATTTCTAGAATCGTACTTGTATAGATTGTAGCGTGCTCTCTGAAGGCACCAGTTCTGTAGGGTTTGGGCATTAACTGGGACAATTATTAATTGTAGCAGTAAATCATAAAATGATTCTTTGGGTGGCCTTAGAATCCAACCATGCGATATAACTCAAACAACGCACACACATAGGTACTAATACACGAGGATACATTTATTAATACATAGAATATGCATGTAAACCAAACAGATCTTATCAAGAGGTTTATCAGAATACAAAAGGTATATATTCAGTCAGTTACAAAGAGTATCATATATCAAGAGGACATATGTTCAGTATATCATTCATTTAGACCGTTTCGTAAATGAACTTGGTTATAACTTCTACATTGAATACTCAAAACAAGTACATAACTCTTAGGAATTAAATTGGTATCAACTGGTTGGGATGACAATTGAATTCTCGAGCTGTAATGCATTGAAGTTGAATACTCATCCAATCTCTGGGGATTCAGATCTCCTGCGGACTCAAAGAAGCAGTTGCAGGCTTGTTGCTGTCCAATCCGCGCTGTCTGGCTTGGTGCCAGGTTGTGCTGTGCGGTTTGCGACAGTGCGCTGCTGATGCTCACTGACCGGCTAGTTAGTGTTGGCTTTAACTAGCAAAGTTTATGCACAGGAGAAAATATGACTGTGGGTCCCAGTAGGTCAGGAAGAGGACCGGTTCGTTCCTGATGAAGCGCTTGTTCTGATTAGTTATTCAGCTGTCCACAGTTCCGACCTGTTCACGAGGCTTGCTGCTGATGCTAACCTCGGGTGGATCCTCTGGTTACTCGTGGCAACCTCCACTCTCGACTCTTAGAACAGAGGAAAGTACTGGCACTCGGACACACTGGCCGTTCCGTGGTTGTCCGGGCTGAGTCTCAGGATGGTCAGGAGGCGTGCTGTGAGAATGTCCTGCCCTTGGGAGCCTTCTGCTCCTGGGCCGTCCTGCCATGGAATTGTCTTGCACCCCTGGAATTCTCCTTAGAATTCTCCTACTGGAATAGTCCTACTAGTTCTCCTGCACATTGTCTATTGTTTGTTTGTACATTGTCTTGATGCACTGGTTGCACTTTGTTTTGTTTTTTACACTTGTTTTACAATCGAGAGACTTTCTGTAAGTAAGAATTCCATTGTACCAGTACCGGTTACATATGGCAATAAAGTTCAAGTTCAAGTTCAAGTTCTCCAGGCTCTCTGTTGCCTGTTTTTACCTGGAGGAACTTTGGCTTGTCATTGGCTGAAAGTTTAATGGGCATCAGAGTCCCACATGGGTTACATTGCCCTACCAGTCCCTGACTGGTTGATCAAGGTGAGATATGAGTCACTTACTCCTGACACCTAGGAATGCAATCCAGATGTCCATCTGGCACTCCCTAGACAGATAGGCGCCAATGGATGACCATTGATCATGATAGCCAGGCTTAGCTAAGTGCATCCCCCTTTGGGAGCTGTCCCTTATCAAAAGAAAACATCTTTAAATCAGCCTGCATGAATAGTTTCTCTGTGGCTGCACCACAGAGATGAAGAGAGAGATGGGGCCTCATTTGGGAAAGCACAGCAACACTTATTTCTGTCTTATTAACAAGCATTGCCTCTACATATCCCCCCTTTTTGAAGGTCACGAGGTCCTGAGACGTTGCCTTCAAAACAAAACAGAGTTAAGTGATGTCCCCTGTCATTAGAACATTAACCTTAAATGTCCACATTTCTCCTTGAGAATTCATACCGGAACCAGCATTGGGAACAAACAGGATGAAAAACATCTGGAGTATGTATAAACACGGTAGGAGACATCATCTCAGTCTAGGCATTACAAATCAGGAAGTTCACTGTCAGTATCTGATACCTCTGTAGGCAGATATTTGGGGAAGAAGTAACTTCCTTTCTTTTGAAATGCTACCTTTGACTCATTTGTGCTACCCGGAGTACATCTTGATGTAAGAGTACAGCATTCAGAGTACATTGTCAGCCATGATCCAGCTTCCCAGCAGCAGTGTTACAATAACACCGGTTCCTGTTCCCAGCCCCCCTGATGAACCATGACACCTGTGTTGGGCACCTGCCAGGGTGGTTTGGAGGTTTGTTCCATTAAAGCAAACTAACTACCTGTACCTTGTGAGGGCTTACTGTTTCTTGGATTTCTATCCAATTCAATAGTGTGGCACCTGAAGGCATCCACGACCTCAAGTTTGGTCTTATGTTGTCTGGTTCCAGACCGTACAGTGTCAAGTTACCATGCTGTACTATGGCCTCCTTGGGGCCAGTAGCACGCAAACCTATCAGAAATAGCAAACACACAACAGTGGCGGCAGCAATCAGTCCTCCCAAAAGTCTTTTCGGGTGGCTGATCCCAGTCATCTCCTTCTGAGTGACTGTTGCCTTTCTAAGTTGGCGCAGCATGTACATGGTCTCTTTCTCAGTATGCCATGTGGCATCTTGGGCACCAACATCCTGGAAATCTGAGGAGATCTGACGCAGCTGCTGATGCTGCTCCTCCATTTCCAGGACATCTGCTTTTTCGATTTGTTCATGCCTGTGCTCTAGGAACCCTGCAGGGGGTGGTGCAGCGGTGGAGCATGCCTGACCCTTGGCTTAGTGGTCATCTGGAGCACCTGAGGGATCTGGGATTGTTACTCCATTCTCACTGTTCAGGTCCACCCTGCACACTTCCTGATTGAGGAATCCCTCTATCGGCATGTTTACAATCGTTCGCTGGGCGTGGGTGTAGGACACCTGCTCGCTCCCCCCTTCCCTCTCTAGGGGTTCAGGGACCTGCCCCAGCACTGGGATAGCTAGTTCACTGTCTTTGAACTCACCATCACCCACCAGGCCCATGTCAGTGCAGGCGGGGATTCTGACACCCCCCTTTTCCATGTTCTGCACTAACAGTCGGGTGGCTTGCCCATCCAGCTCCAGTGGTTGGTGCTGAACCACTGTTGGTCAGACTCAGACTGACAAACTGAGCTGGTGGCTGTAAGAAAACCGGCTCGGCTTTCATTCCCTGTCCCTTCTGGGGGACTGGGTGTATTGGCAACCCTGCCGTTGAGGCAGGAACAATCAGGTCAATCTCACTCACTACCTGGTAGTTGTGAGAAATAATGTTACCTGACTGCAGGTTCCCTGGGTCACAGCAGAGGGAATCGGCATCTGGGATCAGGTGTGTCCACAGCGCAGTAGTCTCAGCGTCCAGCTGAACCTCCTGTCTAACCTGTGAATGTTGCTCCAGGGGATTTCTTTATTTATGTCTTTATTTAGTGGTTTCATTAGTGACAAAGGCTAAACTTTCTTGGAAAAATGTCTTTTATGTAAACCATGTTTGCTATTAATTCATTTAGGACTAGAATATGTTCATTTTCTTCCAATAAAAGAAGGGTTCCATTCGCCATAGTCGGGTTGACATTAGAAGCTTGCCATGCCCGGACTGTAACACCATCGCATTAGCATGTTAAAGCGATTTCGTTGAGGAGCCTAGCTTTCTTAACTAGTAAGTACTGTACTTCCTTGGTTTTTGAGGGGGGAAGGTGTCTTTCGCTGGAAATCTGGTCCCCTTCTACTGTAAAAATACCTGTGAAACCGGTTTAATCCGTCACAGCCAGCACTCCCGCTGGCCACCCACGTGTTATGCTCTTCATTAATGTCTAAGCCGGAACACATCATTATATCTCATTTTGTATTTCTTTAAAAAAAATCGTTTGCCCAGCCTAACAGTATTGTTGTTATTGTTTTTATCCTGTAAAGCGCTTTGAGGAGCCAGCTTTTAAGGCGCCATATACAATAAAGTTCATTATTATTACTATTGTTAAATTGCTGGACAGAGAGGTGAACATTATTACACGGAAGACAAAGATAGCGATTTATGTGTGGATGCTGCACATTGGTGGGGAGTCCCCATTGCCTGTAAAGCACTTTGAGTGGAGTGTCCAGAAAAGCGCTATATAAATGTAAGCAATTATTATTATGATTATTATTATTATGATTATTATTATTATTATTATTACGTTGCATTGTGCATTGTGCTGCTGTAATACAGTTTTAAATAATTAAAAGTCTAAACAGTATCAGCTTTATTTATGGGTTTTAAATCAATATAAATGTTTATATTGTAACGCCTAGGTGACTATTCATTGTTATTAAAATGACTTAAATTTGATCATGTTATGATAATTAGAAATATAAATTTGTTTGGTGCAAGTGAAGTTTTATTTAATCTCTGAGCCAGGGAAACATTGTATTTTTTTAAAAAAATGTTTATTAAAAAAAAAAAGTAACGGCTCCAGCAGGATTCAAACACACAACATGTGATGTAGGAGTCAGGAAGCTAACCCACAGCACCACCAGCAAGGTCACACAAAGAGTGTCGAAAAAGCCCTACAAAACATTATGTAACAATTCTTGTGTTGCGGTACATGAGTATAATTATATCGTTATTAATTTCTTTAAATACGCGATTCCATATTATATTCCCTTTTAATCAAATTCTTGTACCGGAGCTTGTTGACTCCAGTATCACGTTAGTTAAAGACTTCGATGCTTAAAATGTTTAGGGAGAAATGGAATACTGGTGTGTATGTTTTCTTTAAAGTACCGAGACCAGCCATATACTGTATGTTTAAGTTCCAAAATTAATATCGTTTATGGCCTTCACACGTGTTACAGTATGCTCCTATTCTTTTTATGCTCAGGTACTAAGATTTCCCTTCAGTGGTAAAATTCCATATAAATATTCAATGCTTAAACGGGCACAGTAAAGACATTAAATATACATGTACATATACATACTGTATACAGTACAGTTTGCATACAGTAATATGTTTATGTTCCTAAATCAATCTCTTTTATGAGCATGTGAAAGGCATGGTGAATCGGAGATTCTCAAAAATTACTGTACTTTGCATGATTGGAAACAAATGCGTGATTGCGAAATGCTGTGGTGTTACTTTTACAAAGACAGTCAATGAAAAAAAGAATGTGGACCAGGGCACTACTTTGAGTTTACAGCTTGTCCAAGGTCATTCATTATTAATACTATTAGTAATATCTTCGTTAAAGACTTTGATGGCGACAGCTCAAACATGAGAGGTTGAGCTTTATTAGCTCCACCTTGCAGAAATTCCGGATACTATTATTTTAATTGCGGTTTTATAGGAGAATTTACGGTAACTCGTGGTAGACTGCGTAAAGCGCACCGCAAAATAATGTGGTATCGCCCGCTTGTTTTGAATAGCTGCATCTGTACGCCCCGTGTCTCAACGGTAGGACGGAGTCAAATACTGCCTCGACACGTAACAGCGTTATATTAAACCGCAGGACTTTAGGGCTGTTTTGTTTGAATGTTCAAGGCATTGGTAAGAGCGTAGGTCAAGGGCCATTGGTGCATCTCCTGTGACTGGAGTAAAAATGCTATTCAAAGTGCAGTGACTAAAATCGTCGTCCACATGTCTCCGTTGTTGATTGCTTTCTGTCTAAGAACGTTCTGTTTTCATGTCCGAACGGGGAGACTTTATCATTCCAACTTGAAGCCACCCTTAAGTCCTCTGAGGTGTGTGTGTGTGTGCTTGCACGTATGGCGTAAAAGGTTTCTTAAACGGAGAGCGAACTTGAAAAAAGTTGCCTCCGCCGCCGCCGCCGCCTCGCACTCCCTGTTCGATTGTAGCAAGAAGGCAGCGGCCGTGGTGCTCGCTGTAGTCGTGGCCGAGTGGTTAAGGTGACGGACTTGAAATCTGTTGGGGTCTCCCCGCGCAGGTTCAAATCCTGCTGACTACGGTGTCCTTTGCATTTGGTTGCGTGCGTGCGTGTAAAAGGACCAGCGCCGTTTCGTTTTCGCTGGGACCTTTAACACTCTAAATCGTCTGGGCCCGCAGCCTGTGAAATCGATTCTTCAGCACCCACGAAGGACGCTTTGCAGCTGGACACAGATACCGATGCTTTTCAGCAATGAGCTTTCCAGCTGAATTTTCTCGGCAGCTCCCTACTGAACCTGTTCTCCATTGCAACATAGCGGAGGCTCGTCACATCTATAGCAAGGCTGTGTAGGACCGCATACGCCACAGTGACTTGTACACAGACCACATGAAAGGCAAGCAAAATACAATTATTAAAATTCCAAAGACTCACAAGGTCAGAGGAACAGCGATGATCTGAACTGATCTGTTACAGAAGTCTAGGTTGACCTTTTTAGAGCTGTAATTGCATTTTTGTTTAATAGAAGATCAAATCTACTCGCATGTACCAGCACCTTACAGTTTATTGATGTTAATTCTGTTTAAGTAATAAGATTGCTAACGATGTTGGACTTTAGCCGGTGTTTTTTAGAACAAATTGCTTACACTTCTGTAAGGAATACGCAGTACGTGCCTTTGTCAGTCATTGCTCACCATACCTGTAACTTTCTTATCTAACTCACTTCCTCAAATGGTGAAGGTCCACAAACATAAATGAAAAAAAATCCCTTGTTGTAGATGAGGTGCCCAAAAAAGCAGCCCCTGATAGTGTATAACACATTTATACTATTGCAGAGACACATGTAACATATATATATATACTGTTTATATATATGAAACAGAAATAGAAACAGAAACAGGAATCGCTTACACACCTGGAGAATCTCTGTAGGAATATCTAGCATTTATCAATGGAAATAAAAGCTGCTTTAATACAGTGCATGTTCAAACTCAAACCCTCAGCTGCTGTTCTTGTTTGTTTTGGGACAAATTGCAACTGAGCATCGCATGAGCCGTTACGTACCCTTATCTGTTAGGGAATTTCAAGGGAGGAGTTAGGTCAGAATGGGTAGGCTGCAAAACAACAAGTAAAGATTTATTCCAAGATGAAACGTTGTGGCGGTTTTCTTATCTTTTCAGCATGGACTAAACTTTTACGTGTTCCTTATATGCTATATATGTATATATTAGCACCAATGTCGTTCTTAAAAACTAACATGAAATTGTCAGGGACATTCAGCTATATACAAAGACGAGACAGACAAACTAATAATTCTATATTAACGTGGCCTACATATTGACGCAATGATCGAACTAACTGACATGTTCTGATTCAGATTCCCTGCAGTTTATGCCAATTAGAACAATAGCAATGCTGAGTCCTCCCCACCCTACCGAGCACAAATTCAGCTGCTCTCCAGTTCTGTTCTGCATGTTTTTTCATTGCAATTGAGCTCGGAGCTGGAGATGATCTCCATACAGTTCTGTGTTAACTAGCCCGCACTTGCGTGCTAATTTACGGGTTGTGGCAAATGCTTTTCTATAGTTCATATACATGACAGCAACCTGTTACCGAGGAACCTGAGAGGTTTAAAAGCCACACGAGCCAGGCAGGATTCGAACCTACAATCTTCTGATCCGAAGTCAGATGCATTATCCATTACGCTACTGGCCCATAGAACATGTGCTTGCACTCAACCACAGAGAGCTCTACACTGCTACTAGTAGTACACTTCCCCATCTACATTTTCACAGCAAGAAACTTGTGTTTCCTACTATTTTTATCAGGTTTAAAATATCATCTCCTTAAAACAGAAAAAGTGTTGATGTGTCGTGCTGAAATTCCGATTGATTTTGAATTCAAAGAAAAAAGGTTTTCTTCCAAAACACCATGAAATTGTCACATCTTGCAGACAATAGGTGTATTCCATGTTGAAAAGAGAAGAAAGAAAACCATGGAGCCTTTTACAGGTGTGAGGCTTCTTCAGGTGTGAGAAGACCTCACAGCCGAAACACTGTGTTTCCGTTCTTCTCTTTTCAGCATGCAATAAACCTATTACTTGTTCCTTTGCAGCCGAGGCATGCTGACGTAGCTACCCAGCTGAACATCTTGCAGACTCTACAGTACTTCTCTCCTGTAGAAGTAAAGCAGGGCTTGCTGGGTGAGCTTTTGCTCCGGTAAATTAGGTCACGTGTCATGTTAAATCACTTCTTCTAAACACAACATTTGCTGGTGCTAGCTTTCCCCATGAAAAGAGACATTTCCCTTACAGTACATGACATATCGTTTTTATTCTATCAATAAGTATAGAAATTAAACAAAAGAAAAAATGGTGTCGCCAAAGAATGGGAGGTGTCAAGGGCATTGAGCTCCTTGGACATGAAAAGTGCCCGATAAATGCCATTTCTCATCATTTCTCTTGGCGTCAGTTCTGCTATTAAATGGGACGGAGGCAACGGGCTCAGAGAGCAGGTTAAGTGCACACCGAACACAGATGTGTCCAAGTGTCTGTAAAAGGGCGGTGCTCTGCTGGCGCTGTTCCCTAGTGGCTTAAAGTGCCTGCCTAGTAAGCAGGCGATCCTGGGTCTGAATACCAGCGGTGCCTCTCTCCGTGTCTTGTTGTGCCGAATGTCTCATTTCAGACAAACATGTACAGCTTGGTTCAGTTTAATGCAAGAATTCATTTCCTTTCTGGAATAACTTGTTTTTGAAGAAATCCATACAGCTTGTGAAAGATGAAATCCATTTCTTGGTTGTCAGTGGAAAAAGATTGCCGGCTGCAAGAAGCGCAAGTGATTGTTTTCTTTGACCATAAACCTGCAAATGTAGGGAGCTCAAGCGGCCGTCAGTCTCTGTGGTGCAATCGGTTAGCGCATTCGGCTATTAACCAGAAGGTTGGTGGTTCAAGCCCACCCAGGGACGCATGTCTCAGTTTTTCCAATGTAAACATCATCACCGCTAAAGAAAATGGCGCAGAAGGCTCCACAGTCGAAACGTTGTGCTTCTTTTCTTCTCTTTTCAGCATGGAGCAAACCTTTGCTTGATCCTTTGCAGCCTACGCAGGCTGACACAGCTACCTTTCTCTTAACGCGCCTCAATCATTATTCACCAAAACCATCAGCAGAATGTGTCGCCTTTGTGGTGATGTCACTCCTCTGCTTCACAAATGTCCTTAGTGACGGACCATTTCTTTCTGCCATTTTTCCGGAGCGGTTATTGATTGCTCCATCATTTCCCTCATACTTTCCATCCCTAGATTGAAAAAAAAAACAGAAACAGGCTGACAGGACGACAATCAAATTGCAAAAACTCATCAAAGCACTCGATAGAGTATTTGAATCCACAAGTAGCTACGAGCAACTTTGTCCTGGCTTGCATGAAAGTCGGAAAATGTCAAAAAGAAAAAGATGGTGGCTTTTTCATATTCGTTCTTTTATTTTTAGTTTGTTGCTTCTTCTGTCCATTGTCCTCCTGCCTGGCTCTTGACCTGTGACTGTTTGAACGCACACAGTAGACTTTCATGCAGGGGATTTGTCCTGAGCCTCTGTGAAAGACCCACCCACCCCCATAAATAACTGCTCTAGAAACACATGAATGCAAAACTAAACCACAGCTTAAAGAGGAGCTTGTCATGACCGCCAGGCAGTTAAGACCAACTCTTAAGCAATCTAATCAGCACCAGCAGCGGGTGATTATTAACAAACGCCGCCGCACGAGTTAACCCACCTGCACACACTCCACCGTGCGGTACGCAGTGCTATTTTTACCATCTTTACCTGCTTCCCGCTGGTATTGAGTCTACTCCTTGAGAGCTCTACCTGGCGTTTTTTCCATTACTTCTTTTATTCTGGATATTGGACTCCCCTTCTGCCTTTTCGACTTTGGACCTCACCTCTCACCTTGGACTGTTTGCCACCAGTGTTCTCCCTGGATTACAACTTACCTTACGCCTCTTGACCACGGAACAAAGCAAAGCAGAGCAAAACAAAACGAACAAACGAAAACCCTCACGTCCCGCACTTGCATATAACGCCGTTACGTGCCCAAGCAGTATTGTACGTCATCCTAGCACTGCACCCCGGGGCGTACGGTATATGGGAACGAGCACACGCCACGAATCGTCTCGAATCACTCCCTACAGCTGTAAGGCGCCTTGAAGCATGCACCCCCAACATTCTTCTTTGCGCATCTGTGAAAGGTAAACTCTTGAGCAAACTCTGAACCAGCTCAAAGGAAACTAATCCGATTAGACGTTACTTTGACTCATCCTTTAAGGGACCCTTGTTAATTGGAGAAATCAATGATTTTGAATGAATTCTGTATGCGTTAAAAGACAGCTATACACTGAAAACATGCAGGACACTTCTCATGATGTTTCCCGAGCCGAAACACAGTGCGTTTTTAAAAGCCATCTGACAAAGCCCGCCCACTGAAAACTGCAGCAGATCGTGTAAAGACGTTCAACTTTGTAACTACTGCACGCACAGGAAGCAGAATAAATTCCTCTTTTCCGGTTTTATTTATGCGAACCATAAATAAACCAAATAAACCAAGTTGCAAGAGGCCCGCACCCACAGCACAAATTGCGCAGCCTAGGCCACCTCCTCACCCCGCACGCCACCGCCTCCTGCTGGGCCCACTCTTTCGCACACTCACACGCCACACTAACACTCAAAAGTGTGGGCAAAACGAGAAAACGAGCGCGCCGTTTCCTACACATCTGCAGTCGCCATTGCGCATTCGCAGCATGTCCCGGGATGCAATTCGGCCTCATTTGCATAACTCCAGACCGGCAGATCGCCACGCAAGCTCGCGACGTGCGCCTGCCACACACCGAACAAACCTTTTCAGCAATTTCCAAAAAACGGGCCTGCTCGCCTGCCCACAAGGCTCCGTCTCTTACCTGCTCTCCAGAGCCTGCTGCCTTCTGTGCTTTTCTCTCGGCACCGCTGCAGCGCACACAACTCCTGCAGCGGGAGGTGGGAGAAAGTTCCCGCGCTCCGCCGCAGGGAAGGCTCGCTCCGTGCGCACACGTCCTTTCGATGCCAGTCCAACAGTTGCTCTGCATTAGCTGCGTCGGGGCTCCGGCGTGTCGCACCTCACCTCACCTCACCTCACCTCACACTGCCCCCTCCTTGAATGTCTGGCGCTGGGCATGCCCCGCTCTCCTCCGCCTTATCTTATCGCGTGTGAGCACCGACAATGGCCACAATGCCGGGGAATGGCACCTGTAAATTAATTATCTTCTCTTGCAGCCTGAGATCATGTCCTTCTTTTGGCTCCCTCCAGTTCTGATAAAAAATCTCACTCTTAGATGTGTTAATTTTTGCGGAGGAAGCCAAAGAGAAACGATCACAGCACTGCAGAGCTCTGCTAATTGAGGCATTGTCAGAGAGGAGCAGGGTGACGTCATCCATGTATAGAGATGTCTTTACCTCTCCTCCCCCACTTCCAGGCACTGGTATCCCATTAATGGCCTGATCCTGGCGCAAGGCACAGGCTAAGGGCTCCATAGCCAAAACGCATAACAAGGGGGATAATGGGCAGCCCTGCCTCACCCCTGAACAGACTTCAAAGGGGCGTGATCTATTGCCATTAACCATGACTCTGCTGTTGCTACCTGTGTACAGCAGGTTAATCCACTTTCTCATGATGGGGCCAAACTTCATGTGCTCAAGTCCCGATGTTAAGTACTGCCGGTTTAGGCGGTCAAAGGCCTTTTCTAGGTCTACACCTAAAATGCAAAGAGGGAGGGAGCGATCCTCAGAGTACAGACAGACATCCCTCAACAAGGCCAGGTTGTCGCTCATCAGGCGTCCTGCTATCCCACAAGTCTGTTCTTTCCCTACCAGTGAGGCCACTACATTTTGTAGGTGCAGGAAAAGGGCTTTGGACAGGATCTTAGTGTCCAAGCCTAACAGGCTGAGGGTCTCCAGTTCTTTATGTCATTTTTTGCTCCTTTCTTAAACAAGAGAGAGATAGTGCCTTCCCTTAAGGAGTCAGGCAGCAATTCTGTCTTATAGCTTTCCTCGAATAGGAGCAGTAGCGGATCCTGAAGCAGATCCCAAAAGGTGCAATAAAATTCTTTAGGGAGCCCGTCAGCACCTGGAGTTTTCCCCTTCTGTAAGCTCTCCATCGCCTGTCTCAGCTCTTCTACTGTCAAATCCCTCTCAAGTACTTCCCTATCTTCTTCACTCAAAACGTTTTCTAGCTTTGAGGTAAAAAAATGAATTTCTTCATCCTTTAGCTCTGTAGAGCTGTACAGTCTTGAGTAGAAGGCCTCGGTGCAGGAGAGGATAGCACTCGGCTCTGTTCTCTCTCGTCCCTCCTCATCAACTACACTTTCCATGACAGACTTGGAGCCTACCACTTTCCTGAAAAAGAAGCGAGTACACTTCTCATTTTCTTCCAAGAACTGCACTCTGCCTCTTAACAGCACTCCTCGACTACTTTCTTCGGCTATGCTCCGGATGTCCTTTTTTAAAAGGGTGATATCCTCGAGCACATCGAAGCCACTGTGCAGCATCGTGTAGAGACGCTGCAGCTGCCTCTGTTTCCTGGCTAGCACTCCTCTCCGTCTGGCAGCAGCCTTCCTTCCCTCAGCCATGAAAAAGGCCTTTGTCCTCATCTTCACCTCCTCCCACCACTCTCCTACTGACCCGTACAGACACTGCAAGGACAGCCACTGTGATAGTTTCTCCTTGTAGCGGGATACTACCCCCTCGTTCTCTAGCAGCTTTGTGTTGAGTTTCCAGAGGCCTGGGCCAAAGACAGTCCCGCCCTGGAGTTCCACTCTACACCCTAAAGCCTGATGATCTGAGAAGAAGACAGGCTGAAGAGTGACCCCAACAACTTTCACTCTCTCTGAGACAAAGCAATAGTCAATTCTGGAGCTGCTATTCCTCCCTGACCATGTATATCCTGCTGTTGTGGGATATATACATCTATATGTGTCTGAGAGTTTAAAGTCTTGAACTAAGTTTTGCAGGGCCAGTGAGCTGGAATCCAATTTTATCGGAGAGCTAGACTGCCTGTCTGTGTGCTCTAAGATACAATTAAAATCCCCTCCCACTATCACGTCTGTGCTACTTAACAATAGGGGGGAGAGTGCCTTGAGTAGCTCCACCCTTCCTCCCACGTCAGTAGGACAATACACATTGATTAGCCGCAGGTTAACGGTCCCCCATTCCACATCCACACACAGCAACCTGCCATCTATGACCCTCTGAATACTTTTCAATTTGAAAGCCCATCCTTTGAAAAGAATGGCCACGCCAGAGGCTCTGTTGTTATTGTCCCCTGACCAAACAGAAGGCCCTTTATCCCACCTATCTTTAAAGCTTTTATACCTCTCTTGATAGGCTAAAGCACACTCCTGCAACATCAACACATCTCCCTCTCTCTGCTGGAGGTAATCAAAGACAGACTGGCATTTAACTCTGTCATTGATACCTCTGGTGTTAAGAGAAATTATGTTTAGAGCCATTTTACATAAGAAAGTGGAACCAGACTTTACAAAACACATTTCTCTTCGGTCTCACCTGTTACCTTCTCTTTCTTTTTCTTCTTACCAATTTCCTGCCAGCCATCCTCTGAATGAGCCTTCATCAGGGTGGCAGCAGTAAAAGCGTTCACGGAGTCCATTTCAAGGAAGGGGGTAGAAAGAGGGGTGGAAGGGTTCCAGCTGTCCCCATCGCCATGCTCTCCTTCCTCCTCGCTCGGGGAGAAAACAGAGTCATTTTTCCTTTTCCTCAAGTCCAGCTCCTGGGAGCACTGAGGGGAAAGGGGTGCAGCCGATGCACCAGTCTCCTCTTCCCCCTCACCCACCAGCTGTTGCAGATCCTCCGTGACGGACTGGATGGAGGAGAGGAGGGCATCTGTAGCACTTGCAGAGTCTGAGAAAAGCAGCTCCGCTGAATCCTGGGTATCGTCGCTGGACCCGCTCCACCGGGGGGCCCCACACTGGCCCTCGTTCTGAGGAGCAGGAGTGGGGGAGGGGTCCTCGCTGTTCTCGGGGGTTTTCAAACCCTCGTGCTTGTCTGGTGCAGTCTGCGGTTGTGGGAGCGTAGTGGATTTCTCTTCCACCGGCCCCGGAGCCACAGCAGGACTGATCCTGGCTGGAGGCTGAGACTCTTTGTCCAACAAGGGTTCTTTGTTTGACTTGTTGTTTGCTTTGGCTTTTCGGGCCGGTTTGGCTGAAACAAGCACTGCCTCATCCTTTCTCATTTTGAGTTTATTGGCGTAGGCGTGAGGGCAGTTCTTAAAAACGTGTCCTTCCGAGCCACATAAATTGCACTTTGGCAGCATTGAACAGTCAGAGGCTAAATGTCCCTGTTTGCCACAGGTCTTGCAGCATTTCACAGTGCAGGACGATGCCAGGTGTCCCACAGCACCACAGCGCCGACACACCTTTGGTTGTCCCACATAAAAAACATAGCCATTGCAGGCGCCCAGCCGGATTGTAGAGGGCAGGTGCCTTAAGCCTCCATTTACATTGTCCGGTAGTAAGCGAACCTCGAATTTCCTTGCTCCTGTTTTTATACCGTCAACATCTCTAACCTCAGTTCCATGGTGGACGGTGCAGTACTGGTTAAGCCAGATGTGAATGTCCTCCGTCTTTGCCAGTTCCGAGAACATAACAACATGCACCGTTTTCCTCTCTCTCTGTGTCAGAGGCTGCAAGTTGATCTTCTCAAGTGCAGGAACTTTCCCTCTTTTTGCCTCAAAGACATCCACGCATTGTTCAAACGGAGGATAGGTAGCAAATACAACCTCAAATGCTTTCTGACCTGGGAGAGCGAAGATGAAATCCAAGTGCCGAGGTTCAAAGCCAAGTTCCTTCTGTAACACTTTTCTGCTGAACTGCATACGATCCATGAAGAGGTCATCCAAAAGCTCAAAATGTACAGCATTCTTGCGGGATCCAAAGGTTGCCATCTCAAACTGCAAAACAAACACTGCTTCCACAAAACAAGAAAACAATCCAACTACTCCAACTACAGGCTGATCAAGGTATCTCCCCTGCCAGGTAAGCCGAGAGCCGCAGGCGATGAGCCCGGAGCTGAACGGGCCCCACTGGCTCGTTTGTAAGGCCAGGTGCATTGCCAACCACGACCGGCAGGGCAGAGGCCTTGAAGGCAGCCTGGGCTCCTGCAGCTGTCCAGCCACGCACTCTGGTTTCTCTTCATCTCGTACAAATCTTTTGCCTTTTACTAAAGATTTCTATGGAGAGGAGCATGAATGAGTTCCATACAATTTTTGTGCTTTCCTGCCTTCGGGTGGGGCGCAGCTGGGCTGGTCAAAGAGAGAAAACAAAACCGCTCACAATCGCTCTTATTACGGCGACTGTGGCTGTCTGCTTTGCCAGTCCTCGGTCTCCGCCTGTCTGATTGGCGCTCTTTTCTTTGGGGGGCGGGAAGTGTCCGGCCGCAAATATGAAGCGTTACAGCAACGACATGCCATGAGACGATTGATAACGATTTCCATAGGATCCACGCGGTTGCCTGGCAACCGTCAGCTTTGCGCAGTGGCAGTATCGTAGCCTTTGAGGTTTAGCCGATGCGCGATTATTGCTAGTTGAAAACTTTTCCCAATACCCCGCTTCCGCCGGTTTGCAATACAATTAGCGAAAGCAATTCTTGACAGTCTCGTCAGAGACTGAGCAAGGTGTTTAAAGACAGATTTTGTCATGGTAACATCATGGTAGAAAGAAACAAGCTTGTTACGTCTCAACAGAAACACTCTTTAGCTCTTTCAGCGTTATGCAGAGAACAGCGTCTGTCGAGATCACTTTTGAGTCAGCGCGAAACGCTGTGTGCTGTCAGTTTGATTTCATATTGCTCGTAGCGGCGCCAGGCTTTTGTCTGTCAAACGTTAGGTTGCGCTTCTTCATGCTGCATCGTCGGCATGAGTGGAGCTTTTTAAACGTCTGTACTTACTGCGCCTCATAAGAAATCGTTTGTCCCCGTTCAAAACAGATTGTGCGATGTCCTGCAGCGTTCGCAAAGCAAACCTTTGACAGTTTGAAAGAGGAATTTATTCTGCTTCCTGTGGGTGCAGTAGTTACAAAGTTGAACGTCTTTACACGATCTGCCGCAGATCTTACAAACGAGCCAGTGGGGCCCGTTCAGCTCGGGGCTCATCGCCTGCGGCTCACGGCTTGCGAGCGTGCCCAATCCGTGCGATAACTCGGAAAACACCCGGCCACACTGTGCCGGAAACGACGCACTCTGGGAAGCCGCTATGCAAAGCGAGGTCCCAAGATCCCCTGCGGCCGGACACTTCCCAACCCCCAAAGAAAAGAGCGCCAATCAGACGGCCGGAGACCGTGGACTCGCGGAGCAAACGGCCACAATCGCCATAACAAGACCGATTGCGGGCGTTTTTGTTTTCTCTCTTTGACCAGCCAGGCTGCGCCCCACCCGAAGGCAGGGAAGCACAAAAATTGCATGGAACTCATTCATGCTCCTCTCCACGGAAATCTTTAGTAAAAGGCGAAAGATTTGTACGAGATGAAGAGAAACCAGAGTGCGTGGCTGCATAGCTGCAGGAGCCCAGGCCGCCTTCAAAGCCTCTGCCCTGCCGGTCGTGGTTGGCAATACACCTGGCCTTACAAACGAGCCAGTGGGGCCCGTTCAGCTCCGGGCTCATCGCCTGCGGCTCACGGCTTGCGAGCGTGCCGAATCCGTGCGATAACTCGGAAAACACCCGGCCACACTGTGCCGGAAACGACGCACTCTGGGAAGCCGCTATGCAAAGTGAGATCCCAAGATCCCCTGCGGCCGGACACTTCCCGCCCCCCAAAGAAAAGAGCGCCAATCAGACGCCGGAGACCGTGGACTCGCGGAGCAGACTGCCACAATCGCCATAACAAGACCGATTGCGAGCGTTTTTGTTTTCTCTCTTTGAACAGCCAGGCTGCGCCCCACCCGAAGGCAGGGAAGCACAAAAATTGCATGGAACTCATTCATGCTCCTCTCCACGGAAATCTTTAGTAAAAGGCGAAAGATTTGTACGAAATGAAGAAAAACAAGAGTGCGTGACTGCACAGCTGCAGGAGCCCAGGCCGCCTTCAATGCCTCTGCCCTGCCAGTCGTGGTTGGCAATACACCTGGCCTTACAAACGAGCCAGTGGGGCCCGTTCAGCTCCGGGCTCATCGCCTGCGGCTCACGGCTTGCGAGCGTGCCCAATCCGTGCGATAACTCGGAAAACACCCGGCCACACTGTGCCGGAAACGACGCACTCTGGGAAGCCGCTATGCAAAGCGAGGTCCCAAGATCCCCTGCGGCCGGACACTTCCCGCCCCCCAAAGAAAAGAGCGCCAATCAGACGGCCGGAGACCGTGGACTCGCGGAGCAGACTGCCACAATCGCCATAACAAGACCGATTGCGGGCGTTTTTGTTTTCTCTCTTTGACCAGCCAGGCTGCGCCCCACCCGAAGGCAAGGAAGCACAAAAATTGCATGGAACTCATTCATGCTCCTCTCCACAGAAATCTTTAGTAAAAGGCGAAAGATTTGTACGAGATGAAGAGAAACCAGTGTGCGTGGCTGCACAGCTGCAGGAGCCCAGGCCGCCTTCAAAGCCTCTGCGCTGCCGGTCGTGGTTGGCAATGCACCTGGCCTTACAAACTAGCCAGTGGGGCCCGTTCAGCTCCGGGCTCATCGCCTGCGGCTCACGGCTTGCGAGCGTGACCAATCCGTGCGATAACTCGGAAAACACCCGGCCACACTGTACCGGAAACGACGCACTCTGGGAAGCCGCTATGCAAAGCGAGGTCCCAAGATCCCCTGCGGCCGGACACTTCCCAACCCCCAAAGAAAAGAGCGCCAATCAGACGGCCGGAGACCGAGGACTCGCGGAGCAGACTGCCACAATCGCCATAACAAGACCGATTGCGAGCGTTTTTGTTTTCTCTCTTTGACCAGCCAGGCTGCTCCCCACCCGAAGGCAGGGAAGCACAAAAATTGCATGGAACTCGTTCATGCTCGTCTCCACGGAAATCTTTAGTAAAAGGCGAAAGATTTGTACGAGATGAAGAGAAACCAGAGTGCGTGGCTGCACAGCTGCAGGAGCCCAGGCCGCCTTCAAAGCCTCTGCGCTGCCGGTCGTGGTTGGCAATGCACCTGGCCTTACAAACTAG
Organism: Lepisosteus platostomus; assembly: GCF_059453375.1. Classification (NCBI taxonomy): domain Eukaryota; kingdom Metazoa; phylum Chordata; class Actinopteri; order Semionotiformes; family Lepisosteidae; genus Lepisosteus; species Lepisosteus platostomus. Next base: position 3,874 of record NW_028291603.1, on the reverse strand, counting down.
CCAGTGGGGCCCGTTCAGCTCCGGGCTCATCGCCTGCGGCTCACGGCTTGCGAGCGTGCCCAATCCGTGCGATAACTCGGAAAACACCCGGCCACACTGTGCCGGAAACGACGCACTCTGGGAAGCCGCTATGCAAAGCGAGGTCCCAAGATCCCCTGCGGCCGGACACTTCCCGCCCCCCAAAGAAAAGAGCGCCAATCAGACGGCCGGAGACCGTGGACTCGCGGAGCAGACTGCCACAATCGCCATAACAAGACTGATTGCGGGCGTTTTTGTTTTCTCTCTTTGACCAGCCAGGTTGCGCCCCACCCGAAGGCAGGGAAGCACAAAAATTGCATGGAACGCATTCATGCTCCTCTCCACGGAAATCTTTAGTAAAAGGCGAAAGATTTGTACGAGATGAAGAGAAACCAGAGTGCGCGGCTGCACAGCTGCAGGAGCCCAGGCCGCCTTCAAAGCCTCTGCCCTGCCGGTCGTGGTTGGCAATACACCTGGCCTTACAAACGAGCCAGTGGGGCCCGTTCAGCTCCGGGCTCATCGCCTGCGGCTCACGGCTTGCGAGCGTGACCAATCCGTGCGATAACTCGGAAAACACCCGGCCACACTGTGCCGGAAACGACGCACTCTGGGAAGCCGCTATGCAAAGCGAGGTCCCAAGATCCCCTGCGGCCGGACACTTCCCAACCCCCAAAGAAAAGAGCGCCAATCAGACGGATGGAGACCGAGGACTCGCGGAGCAGACTGCCACAATCGCCATAACAAGACCGATTGCGGGCGTTTTTGTTTTCTCTCTTTGACCAGCCAGGCTGCGCCCCACCCGAAGGCAGGGAAGCACAAAAATTGCATGGAACTCATTCATGCTCCTCTCCACGGAAATCTTTAGTAAAAGGCAAAAGATTTGTACAAGATGAAGAGAAACCAGAGTGCGTGGTTGCACAGCTGCAGGAGCCCAGGCCGCCTTCAAAGCCTCTGCGCTGCCGGTCGTGGTTGGCAATGCACCTGGCCTTACAAACTAGCCAGTGGGGCCCGTTCAGCTCCGGGCTCATCGCCTGCGGCTCACGGCTTGCGAGCGTGACCAATCCGTGCGATAACTCGGAAAACACCCGGCCACACTGTGCCGGAAACGACGCACTCTGGGAAGCTGCTATGCAGGCAAGGTCCCAAGATCCCCTGCGGCCGGACACTTCCCGCCCCCCAAAGAAAAGAACGCCAATCAGACGGCCGGACCCAACAACCTTGGCGTTATTAGCACCACGCTCTAACCAACTGAGCTAACTGGCCTCGCAACAGTGCCCCTCTCAGTGCTGCAAAAAATCGAACTCAGGGAATTTCTTTTGTCCTCTTTTGAATAGAAAGCCGTGTAATTCAGTGTACGGGCTTTCTTGTGCACTTTCATGGTTCTTGTAACCAAAATCCTACACTGGCCTGAAATGCCCCCCATTTCACAGCATTTTTCAGCTGATTTAAAATGTACCTAAAGGAGAAGCATTTTTGAAGACCATCAATTACCAAGAGCTTTTGTCAAAGGTTTTGGTGGTCATTTTTAATGAACACAGAGCGCTGTGACCTCGGTTTTACATCTCATCCAAAAGACAGCGCCCTCTTACAACACAGCATCTCCGTCACTATACTGGGGCATTGGGACCCGCACAGACCTCAGGGTGAGCGCCCCCCCGCCGGCACCATTAACACCGCTTCCAGCTGGAAGCTTTGTTTTTCCCTGTAGCTCACCCTCATCCGGGTACTGACCTAGCTCACACCCGCTTAGCTTCAGTGGGTTTTCAGTTGCGAGTTGCAAAAGCCACTGCATTGGCTGGGAATCAAAACCAAGCCTCCCGCGTGGCAGGCGAGAATTCTAACACTGAACCACCAATGCTCAATGCCTGTACCTTCAAAAAAGACGGAGGACATTCACACCTGGCTTAACCAGTACTGCACCGTCCACCATGGAACTGAGGTTAGATATGTTGACGGTATAAAAGCAGGAGCAAGGAAATTCGAGGTTCGCTTGCTACCGGACAATATAAATGGAGGCTTAAGGCACCTGCCCTCTACAATCTGGCTGGGCGCCTGCAATGGCTATGTTTTTTATGTGGGACAACCAAAGGTGTGTTGGCGCTGTGGGACACCTGGCATCGCCCTGCACTGTGAAATGCTGCAAGACCTGTGGCAAACAGGGACATTTAGCCTCTGACTGTTCAATGCTGCCAAAGTGCAATTTACTTGGCTTGGAAGGACACGTTTTTATAAACTGCCCTCATGCCTACGCCAATAAACTCAAAATGAGAAAGGATGAGGCAGTGCTTGTTTCAGCCAAACCGGCCCGAAAAGCCAAAGCAAACAACAAGTCAAACAAAGAACCCTTGTTTGATAAAGTCTCAGCCTCCAGCCAGGATCTGCCCTGCTGTGGTTCCGGGGCCGGTGGAAGAGAAATCCACTACGCCCCCACAACAGACTGCACCAGACAAGCACGAGGGTTTGAAAACCCCCGAGAACAGCGAGGACCCCTCCCCCACTCCTGCTCCTCAGAACGAGGGCCAGTGTGGGGCCCCCCGGTGGAGCGGGTCCAGCGACGATACCCAGGATTCAGCGGAGCTGCTTTTCTCAGACTCTGCAAGTGCTACAGATGCCCTCCTCTCCTCCATCCAGTCCATCACAGAGGATCTGCAGCAAATGGTTGGTGAGGGGGAAGAGGAGACTGGTGCATCGGCTGCACCCCTTTCCCCTCAGTGCTCCCAGGAGCTGGACTTGAGGAAAAGGAAAAATGACTCTGTTTTCTCCCCGAGCGAGGAGGAAGGAGAGCATGGCGATGGGAACAGCTGGAACCCCTCCACCCCTCCCTCTACCCCCTTCCTTGAAATGGACTCCGTGAATGCTTTTACTGCTGCCACCCTGATGAAGGCTCATTCAGAGGATGGCTGGCAGGAAATTGGTAAGAAGAAAAAGAAAAAGAAGAAGGGACCAGGTGAGACAGAAGAGAAATGTGTTTTGTAAAGACTGGTTCCACTTTCTTATGTAATATGGCTCTAAACATAATATCTCTTAACACCAGAGGTATCAATGACAGAGTTAAATGCCAGTCTGTCTTTGATTACCTCCAGCAGAGAGAGGGAGATGTGTTGATGTTGCAGGAGTGTGCTTTAGCCTATCAAGAGAGGTATAAAAGCTTTGAAGATAGGTGGGATAAAGGGCTTTCTGTTTGGTCAGGGGACAATAACAACAGAGCCTCTGGCGTGGCCATTCTTTTCAAAGGATGGGCATTCAAATTGAAAAGTATTCAGAGGGTCATAGATGGCAGGTTGCTGTGTGTGGATGTGGAATGGGGGACCATTAACCTGCGGATATTCAATGTGTATTGCCCTACTGACGTGGGAGGAAGGGTGGAGCTACTCAAGGCACTCTCTCACCTATTGTTATGTAGCACAGACGTGATAGTGGGAGGGGATTTTAATTGTATCTTAGAGCACACAGACAGGCAGTCTAGCTCTCTGATAAAATTGGATTCCAGGTCACTGGCCCTGCAAAACTTAGTTCAAGACTTTAAACTCTCAGACACATATAGATGTATATATCCCACAACAGCAGGATATACATGGTCAGGGAGGAATAGCAGCTCCAGAATTGACTATTGCTTTGTCTCAGAGAGAGTGAAAGTTGTTGGGGTCACTCTTCAGCCTGTCTTCTTCTCAGATCATCAGGCTTTAGGTCGTAGAGTGGAACTCCAGGGCTTTGGCCCAGGCATCTGGAAACTCAACACAAAGCTGCTAGAGAACGAGGGGGTAGTCTCCCGCTACAAGGAGAAACTATCACAGTGGCTGTCCTTGCAGTGTCTGTACGGGTCAGTAGGAGAGTGGTGGGAGGAGGTGAAGGTGAG